>NW_017670277.1:54220-104491 GCF_001879085.1 Nicotiana attenuata
TCATAATCCTTCAACAACTCCAACCACCTCCTCTGCCTCAAATTCAACTCCTTTTGCTTGAACAAGTACTGAAGACTCTTGTGATCCGTGAACACCTCACATGCCACGCCATATAGATAATGCCTCCAAATCTTCAATGCGTGAACTATGGCTGCCAACTCCAAATCATGAACCGGATAGTTCTTCTCATGAATCTTCAACTGCCTCGAAGCATTGGCAATGACTTTGCCATCCTGCATCAACACTGCTCCAAGCCCAACAAGGGAAGCATCACAATAGACTGTATAAGGCCCAGAACCTGTGGGCAAAACTAACATCGGTGCCGTAGTTAGAGCTGTCTTGAGCTTCTGAAAGCTCGCCTCACACTCATCCGACCATCTGAACTGGGCACCCTTCTGGGTCAATCTGGTCATCGGGGCTGCAATAGATGAAAACCCCTCCACGAACCGTCGATAGTAGCCTGCCAACCCCAAGAAACTCCGAATCTCTGTAGCTGATGCTGGTTTAGGCTAGCTCTTGATTGCCTCAATCTTCTTTGGGTCCACCTGAATACCCTCTGCTGATACAACATGACCCAGAAATGCAACTGAACTCAGCCAGAAGTCACTCTTAGAGACCTTGGCATATAACTGACTATCCCTCAGAGTATGAAGAACCACTCTAAGGTGCTGCTCGTGCTCCTCCTGGCTGCGGGAATATATCAATATATCATCAATGAAGACTATCACAAACGAATCCAAATAAGGCCTGAACACTCGGTTCATCAAGTCCATGAAAGCTGCTGGGGCATTTGTCAACCCGAATGACATAACCAAGAACTCATAATGCCCGTACCGAGTGCGAAAAGCTGTCTTAGGGACATCGGATGCCCTAATCCTCAACTGATGGTAGCCAGATCGCAAGTCAATCTTGGAAAATACCTTGGCACCCTGAAGCTGGTCGAACAAATCATCAATCCTCGGCAGCGGATACTTATTCTTAACTGTAACTTTGTTTAATTTCTGGTAATCAATACACATTCTCATTGACCCGTCCTTTTTCTTGACAAATAACATCGGCGCACCCCAAGGCGAAACATTGGGTCTAATGAAACCTTTCTCAAGCAAATCCTGCAACTGCTCCTTTAGCTCTTTCAACTCGGGCGGGGCCATACGATACGGCGGAATAGAAATGGGCTGAGTGCCTGGAGCCAAGTCAATGCAAAAGTCAATATCCCTATCGGGTGGCATACCCGGCAAGTCTGAAGGGAAAACATCAGGAAACTCACGAACAACGGGCACAGAATCAATAGAAGGGACCTCGGCACTAGAATCACGAACATATGCTAAATAGGCCAAACACCCCTTCTCGACCATACGCCGAACCTTCACATACGAAATGACACTGCGGGTAGAATGACCAGGAGTCCCTCTCCACTCTAAACGAGGCAAACCCGGTAACGCCAACGTCACAGTCTTGGCATAACAGTCCAAGATAGCGTGGTAAGATGATAACAAGTACATCCCCAATATAACATCGAAATCGACCATGTCTAAAAGCAACAAATCTACACGAGTCTCAAGACCCCAATCACCACAACACAAGAACGATGGACTCGATCGACCACGATAGAATCACCCACCGGTGTAGACACATAAACAGGAACACTCAATGGATCACTAGGCATGACCAGGTACGGTGCAAAATAAGATGACACATATAAATACGTAGACCCTGGATCAAATAACACTAAAGCATCTCTATCACACACCAGAACTGTACCTGTAATAACTGCATCTGAAGACTCAGCTTCGGGCCTGGCCTGAAGAGCATAACATCATGGCTGGGCCCCACCACTCTGATCTACCTCTCTGGGACGGCCTGTAGCTGGCTGGCCTCCACCTCTAGCGGTCTGAGCTCCACCTCTAAATCCTCTACCTCCACCTCTAGCACCTCTACCCCCGCCTCTAGCTGGCTGGGCGGCCTGTGGAACATCTGGTGCCTGAATCATAGCACGGGGACCCTGCTTCTGCGATTGAGTACCTACCAACCTCGGACAAGCCCTCCGGATATGACCATACTCACCACACTCATAGCATCCACCTGAATGCTGCAGTTGAGGAAACTGAGACTGACCCTGGCGGCCTGAATGACCACCCCGAAAGCTCTGGAGCGGCAGTGCACTGATAGGAGCTGGTGGTGCACTGTAGGTCTACTGATCAGAATACTGCCAGCGAGAACCTTGGCCACCTGAAGCGCCGTGAGAAACCTGGAGAGCCGACTGAAAAGGCCTGGGAGGATGGCCTCTACCGTATGAATCTTTACCTCCAGACGAGGTACCACTGAATCTGCCCGAATGACGGGGCCTCTTGTCTGCCCCGTGACCACCCCCCTGTGATAGTACCATCTCAATCCTCCGGGCCACATTGGCCGTCTCCTGAAAATTGATATCACTCCCAGCCTCCCTAGCCATCTGAAGACGAATCGGCTGGATAAGGCCGTCAATAAACCTCCTAACCCTCTCTCTCTCGGTAGGGAGTATAACTAGAGCATGGCGAGCTAAGTCAATGAACCTGGTCTCATACTGGGTGACCGTCATGGAGCCCTGCTGGAGGCGCTCAAACTGCCTCCGATAGGCCTCTCTCTGAGTAATGGGGAGAAACTTCTTCAGAAATAGCTGTGTGAACTGCTCCCATGTCAAAGATGGTGATCCTGGTGGCCTAGCTAAGCAATAATCCCTCCACCAAGTCTTGGCGGATCCAGACAGACGAAATGTAGCAAAATCGACCCCATTAGTCTCAATAATCCCCATGTTCCGAAGAACCTCATGGCAACTATCCAGATAATCCTGGGGATCCTCGGTAGATGCACCGCTGAATGTAGAAGTGAAGAGCTTGGTGAACCTGTCCAATCTCTACAAAGCATCGGCAGGCATAGCTGCTCCATCACCGGCCTGGGCTACCACGCCCGGCTGAGCTGCTCCAACTGGCTGAACTGCTGGAGTCTGAGTCTGGGGGGCTACCTGCTCCGGAGTACGAGTAGCAGGAGTCTGGGCTCCTCCTCCAGCCTGAGAAGTGGCTGGTGCTACAGGAAGCAAGCCTGCACGGGTGACACTCTCCATGAGGCCCACCAATCGGACCAGAGCGTCCTAAAGAACTGGGGTAGCAATAAACCCCTCTGGGACCTGAGCTGGGCCCACCGGGACTGCTGGGGCCGGAACCTCCTCGTCAAAATCAACCTGAGGCTCCGCCACTGGTGCTGCTACTCGGGGCTGGGCTCTGCCCCTACCTCGGCCTCTAACACGGCCTCGGCCTCGCCCTCTGCCCCTAGTGGGTACTGCTGCTGGGGGCTCGGGCTGCTGAGCGGTAGATGAGGAAGCGCGTGTTCTCGCCATCTGCGAAAGAACAGAGTAGAACATCAATTAGCATTTGAGAAACAAAACCGCACGACCAGAAAGAACAAATGTGAAGTTTTCCTAACTCCGTAGCCTCTTGGGATAAATACAGACGTCTCCGTACCGATCCCTCAGACTCTACCGAGCTTGTCCGTGAATTGTGAGACTTATGTAACCTAGAGCTCTGATACCAACTTGTCACGACCCGGATTCTCCACCCTCGGGAGTCGTGACGGCGCCCACTCGTAGAAGCTAGGCAAGCCACGAACTTAAAAATCCTTAAACTCTTTTGTTTTCAATTCCTTTTTAACCAATTAAATTAACAAAAAATAAGCAATTAAATAACAGCGGAACATGAAGATTAGCAAAAGTCTTACATAAATATAAAACTGAATCATCCCGACGACCAACACATGCCTCTAACCAGAACCTGGTGTCACAACATCCACAGACTGTCTAGGATTACTACAAATAAGTGTTTGAAAGGAAAGAACATAGTCTGTCTCGAGAACAAATGACAACAGTACATAAAAACTAATAGAAAAGACGCCGGGCCTGCGGACACCAACAGGACTACCTCAGAGTCTCGGACTGAAGGATAGCTCCCGATCTACTGCTGATGACCAAATGCTGCTCCGGGATCTGCACATAGTGCAGAGTGTAGTATCAGCACAACCGACCCTATGTGCTGGTAAGCGTCTGGCCTAACCCCGGCAAGGTAGTGACGAGGCTAAAACCAGACTCTAGATAAACCTGTGCAGTTATATACTATATGGCGAAAAAATAAACAGGTAATAAGCAGTTTAAAAGGGAGGGGGTACATGCTTTGGGGAACAATATCAAACTAATGGAAACCAAGTAAATATATGAAAGAACAATGCAGTATCTACAACAATACAATAACACTACTGTTGCAGCGCACAACCCGATCCCTTATCAATTAACACTGTTGCGCCGTGCAACCCGATCCATATATATAATTGTTGCAGCGTGCAACCCGATCGCATATTTATATATAACCGTTGCGTCGTGCAACCCGATCCAATATTTATATATAACTGTTGCGGCGTGCAACCTGATCCAATATTTATATATAACCGTTGCGGCGTGCAACCCGATCCAATATATATATAACTGTTGCGGCGTGGAACCCTATCCAATATTTATATATAACTGTTGCGGTGTGCAACCCGCTCCAAATATACAGCCTACATTGATCATGACAACAGTCCCGGCAAGGGATTAACCATTAAACTATACTATCCCGGCAGGGGAACTAAACAGTACAAGTATATACGTCCCGGCAAGGGAGAATCAGCTATAACCAATCTCAATTCAACTCCTAAACATCTCAGTTATCACCATTTCTAACTCATAACTAACTTCCATGAAAATAAACTAAGTCTTCGCGCAATACCACGGATTTACTCACTATTGCAACCATAGTATGATACAAGAATACAACAAGTATCAATTTAAGACTCACGGTCATGCTCGACACCAACGTATAGATACTCGTCACCATGCCTATACGTCGTACTCAACAAGAAACAAGTAGCAAATATGACTCAACTCCTAATCCCTCAAGCTAAGGTTAGACCGAACACTTACCTCGATGCCTCGAACACAACTCAAGTCTCAATTATAGATTTACCCCTTGATTCCACCGCCAATTCACTCGTATCTAATCACAAATTACTTAATTACATCAATAAGTGCTAAATGAATCAACCCCAATGCATGAAAATGAGTTTTCCAAAGCTTTACCCAAAAAGTCAAAAATCGCCCCCGGACCCACGTGGTCAAAACCCGAGGTTCGAACCAAAACCCGATTACCCATTCCCCCACGAACTCAAATATATAATTTGTTTTGAAATTGGACCTCAAATTGAGGTTCAAATCTCCAATTTTTGAAAAACTTAGGTTCTACCCAAAACACCCAATTTCCTCCATGAAAATCCTTGATTTTAGGTTGAAATCATGTTAAAAGATGTTAATGATTGAAAGAAATGAGTAAAAACTAACTTACAATCGATTTGGAAGAAAACTTGTTCTTGGAAAATCGCCCAAAGGAGTTGTGTTTTGAAAAAGATGTGAAAAATGGTTCAAAATCGGCTAAGTATAAAAAAAAATGCAGGTCTCGGTTATGGTAAATGCGAACAGGGGTTCGCAATTGCGAACCCCGACCTCTGCAGATATGGGAATTGCGAAGCTTAGTTCGCATTTGCGAACCCTTCTAAAATTCCGGACCTTCGCATTTGCAAGACCGGTGTCGCATTTGCGATGGTCGCATTTGCGACATATGGATCGCATTTGCGATCACTGGCCAACATGGAAGCTTTCGCATTTGCGAGCCTGCAGGTCAGTTCATACCAGCAACTTTTAAGTTCAAAAATGCACCCCGTGGCCTATCCAAAATACACCCGAGCCCTCGGGGCTCCAAACCAAATATACACACAACCTCAAAAACATCCTACGGACTTATTCGTGCGATCAAATCGCCAAAATAACATCATAAACATCGAATAAAACCTCAAAATCCATGAATTCTTTAAAACTTCATAAAACATCAAATTTTCCAATTTCGATCCGTATCACGTCAAACGACATTCGTTTATCACCAAATTTTATAGAAACGTCTTAAATCATATATAAGACCTGTACCGGACGCCGGAACCAAAATACGGGCCCGATACCATCAGGTTCTAATCAAATTTCATTTCAAAACCTTATAAACAATTTCAGAAAACAATTTCTTTCAAAAATTCATTTCTTGGGCTTGGGACCTCGGAATTCGATTCCGGGCATACGCCCAAGTCCCATATTTTCCTACGGACCCTCCGAGACCATCAAATCACGGGTCCGGGTCCGTTTACCCAAAACGTTGACCAAGGTCAAATTAATTCATTTTATAGTCAAAACTTATCATTTTTCACACAGCTTCTCATTTAAGCTTTCTAGCTACGTGCCCGGACTGTGCACGCAAATCGAGGTGACTCTAAATGAGGTTTTCAAGGCCTCGGAGTCATAGAATTTAATTTAAAACAAGTGATGACCGTTTCGGTCATCACAACTATATAAAGAAGACTGAAGTTCAAGTCAAGCCCAAAAGTCTACTCATCTTATGAATCAAGTTCAGAGCAAAGTTACGAGCCAATAACACAAAGCCAGTCAAAAAAAATGACAAAAAAACCTCATAGATTTCAAAATTTTATGATATCTAGGTTAAAGGCAATGTTTAGCCATGGGTTATTAAAAAACCCTTGGATTTTATTTCCTCTTTTGCAAATCTGTTGTAAAGAAAATAGTTACGAAAAATTTATAGAAGTTATTTAAATACATGTAAGATGTTATTTAAACTTGACAAAGTTCGAATGAAAAACTTTATCAAAGTTATTTCAAGAAACATGTGTGTTCCTATTTCTTTTATCGTACATTTACACCGTTATGAAGTTGAGACGTCTTCTTCATTAAGTGTCGAATATAAAAGGGCCCTCTTTTATAAATTCATGTTTGATTCAGATATCCATGAAGTTAACAAACAAATAAGACCTTGAGTATAAAGGCAAAAACGAGCAAAACGGAAGCTCAAGACAATGAAGTTAAACAAAAACTTCTTAATATTGAGTTTAGACTAAGTATGAACCTAGTCGTAAACTGTTTGTCATTTATACAAAATGCCCCGAAAAGGTCTGGGGACTTGTCATTTCCAAAAACCAAACCCCCAAATGGGACCAGGGGTAAAACCACCACAAAAAAAAGGAGTCACACTTCACAAACTTTCACTAAGGGGCAGAGGAAGGATCTAAAGCGGTATCACTAGCAGCAGAAGGTTCGAGTTGATTTGAAGGAGTTGGGGCAGTCACCGTACCCATATCATCTTCAATATGTTCAGGAGTATCAGCCATGGGAGAATGAAAATCTTGGCCTTGCTGGCTTTTTTCAATGGTCTCCTTTATCTTGGATAACTCAGCGTCCAAGTTGAAACCCTCTTGGCTAACCTCCACAGGATATTATGGCGAGTGTTTAAAATAGCCCAACTCACTTCAATGGCAGTCTTGTCCTCAAGAATCTCATAATCTCTCTCCCATTGATCAATCTCGTTTTTAAGCTTTTCATTCTCGGCCAAAGCAGTATCATAAGAAGATTGCAGAGGGGCAAGTGAACTTTCTAAAATTCTGACCTTATCAGAAGAATCACGGAGATCTTTTTGGGTCTGGGTAAGTGTTTGCACAAGTTCACCGGCGTAGACCTCTTTCTCGCTTAGCAATGCCTTCAACCCTCTAATCTCTTCACTAGCTTTGGAGAGTTGCTCAGAAAATGATGTCTCGAGGAGATTTTTGTCCTTGTCAGCTTGATTTGAAGAAGCCTTCTCAACTGCTAACTCTGAAGTCAAAACCTTCAACTACTGCTCTAAGATGCACTTGCTTTCTTCTAACAATTCCATATCAATTTGAAGGCTTTCATATTGTTCTTTCCAGTTGTCTGCTTCAATCTGATAATCATGCATTAACTGCTCTGTATGAGAAACCCTCTTCATCATCTCTGTGCCAATAAGATTGATCTATTTAAAAGAGGAAAGGGGTAAGAGCCTTAATAAAAGAAGGATGGAATAAAGAGTAAAAAACAAATACCTTTAATGATGATTGCACTATGTCATTCATCCAAGTCAAAGAGCTATGACTCTTGAGCTTGGATTTCTCAACTGGACCGATCAGAGGTTTCAACCATACGTCAGCCTAGCCTGACTTTTTCAAAAGATTACTATCGGCAGGGACCTCAATGGTAATCTGTTTCATCGTTCCACTTCCACTCGAGGAACCAACCTCAGCACGAGGAACGGTAGTAGGAGGAACTGTAGAAGAAGTCATCACAATTTGGGGCGAAGCAGCAACAACAGCGGTCAACTGGTAAAGAATGAGCCACAGGAACAGGCATGGTAAAGGAAGAAAGGGGTACTTCATCGGAAACCAAATCTAAATTTTCACTATCAAACCCACAAAAAAAAAGCTGATCAACAGAGTCACGAGCTGCTGCAGGAGTATCATCATTAGAGCTCACCAAGGTGGCTTCAACAACCTTGGTTATGGGAACAGAACGGGGAGGAGTCGCTTCATCATCCGAAAAGACGCGTCTTCTGGCTCGCGCCCTTTTTATCAAGGAACCTCCATCCTGTTCCTCCTCTTCTGCAGAATCTTGGACTGCTGCAGCCTTCCTTTTTGATGAAGAACTCAAAATTATCTCTTGAGCTCTCTCCAAAGAAACTCTGGAAGCCGCGACTGCTTCAGCTCTAACACCACGAATGGGAAATCCTGATAAAAAGAGGGATCAAATAAGTTCTAAGGGAAAGATGAAGGAAAAGGTGAAAAAGAGAAGAATAAAGCATTTACCATGAGTTTTAACCTTCCAACCAAACCTGTGCGAAAGGTTTTTCCAAGATCTACCTTCCATTGGAGAAACTTTCAATAACTTTTCTACCCAACCACAAAATTGGGAATCTCATCAACAGTTCCCATGGTTGCTGGAAAAAAGAAAAAAGTTAAACAGTAGTGGGAAAAATAAAAGGGAAATTATAGAGAAAGTTATAAAAAGAAACCCACGTGCAAAATTCCACTTTTCAGTAAATGGAACATTCTCTTCGCCCACTAAACAAACAGTGGGGACGACAACAAACCTGGCATACCAGCCACGATCCTTATCGTCCTCTGGGCTAACTAACACTCTTTTACTTCTCGCAACTAAAGTGAAAATCCCATGACGGAAAAGCTTCGAATAGTAGAGATGAATCAAATGAGAAAAAGTAAAAGGCAAGTTAGCCAACCTTGATAAATGTCTTAAGCAAGCAACAACCTCCACACAATGGGGCCAATCTGTCCTAGACAAACGTCGAAAAAATGACAGAATTCAATGATAACAGGATCAATGGGTGGTTTGAAATTCAGTGTAAAGGAATACGTATACAGAAAAGAAAACCCGGTCAAGTAAGATGTAATTCTTTGGTTCGCATTAGGAATTATAATAGGGAAATCAGGTTTCCAATGGCAATCCTTACGAACAACAGAAATCAGACCTTCAGTGATTTGAGAAGGATAAATGTCAGCACAAGAAAATATAGAAGAAACTTGGTTTCTAATCGATTCTCTATCAGTATAAAAAGATAGTTCAGCAGGGACAATTCCATCCACTAAAGGCTCGCGAACGGCTTCATGAGAATCTTTACTTCTAGATGAAGGTCTATGGGAAAGAGAACCTCTAGTTCTAAAAGGAGGAGTGGAACTCACTGAACGAGTAGAAACACCCCTTACAGATGAAGACCCTAAACTACGCAATCTTCCTCCTCTTCTACTTCTGACGGGAGCAAGAGGAAGATTATCAACAATGGGGACTTTTCGACGGTTAGGGTTTGAAGAAGACATGACAGTATGAGGAAGAAGAAAACAAGAATGAATATTCTAAGATATGAAACTTTTTATGAGAAAGACAAAGACAAAAGCTATATTTATATTCAGAAGCAACCGTCAGAGAAAAGGTGTAATGATGGAAACGTCATGATGGAAGCTGTCGCTTCGTAATTGGTGAAGCCGCAAAAAAGCTTTAAAAGACGCTGAGAATTTGCAGAACAAATCAGAAGATGCCACGCGTCACGAGCATTGAATGGAAGTGACATATAAAGCATCAATTCCAGAGAAGGTATAATGGCGGCAAAAATTCCCGCTTTAATGAGATCCACTTCCCAAATATTCTATTGATGAATAAATGGCAAGTGGAGGGACTATCTATATTGGGAAAAATATATCGAATTAATTATGTGGTGACATGTCATGATACATGGATTGGTAAAGGAATGTCAATTGGCGAAGAGTAGATGAAGAGGCACGAGCTTTAGCAGGCACGGCAAAGATCCAAGAAAACCAAAAGGGATGGGTGCTCGAACCTCTTGATATTCTGAGGAGGCATCAGAGGAGTGAACCTAATAGCAAAAGGGTATAGATACGTATTATTGGAAATTAATAGGCATTAATTACAGAAAACGTTACAGAATCTGTATTAAATCAGTTACGATTGCCAATTATAACGTTACATTAAATGCCATTAATTGTCATAAAGACTCAATTATGAAAAGAGAAAAACGTATTACTTAGAAATAGCTATAAAAGGTGAAGAATGAACATTTGTAAGGACACGAAATACTATTGGAATATACTGATTTATTTTGCTTTCTATTCAGCTTTTATTTACATCAATTATTCCTATTTCTACTTGATTATCAGTAACCCGAGTTCTTCTAAAATAAGCTTTGACCGAAATTCCAATTTTTGGTTAAACATCATCATTCCAGGGCCAATAAGAAATCAAACATAAAAATTAAAACAAAGTCCATCCTTGCATTAATTAAATACTTAATTCCCAAATTAAATGAATCCTCTAGTTGCTTCCTTGACCATTTTGAAATGCTTCTCACACAGAAAGCTTGCTAAAAAGAGCTCTTTCTCTTCCCGTTCCTGCTGCATCCACTTTTCTTTCATGACCTTCGCTTTCTCTGCTATGGACTTATTTTCGAGTAAGTAACCAGCAGAAATGGTAAATAAGCCAAATTGACTGCATTTTCTGTTAGAATATATATTACTTAGATTTAAAACAGTATAACTCTCAAAACAATATAAGGAGATGAGTTATGGTGCTTTTTGAACTGTTCTCTGCTTCGAAATTGAAGGTACTGTTTTCTGTTAGGATATGACATAAAATCTTAGGTAAGAAAAAACTATATAACACAACATTTTATCAAAGTTTTCCAGTAAATATAAAATAAATACCTTGGGCCATGAGGATCTTCTACGCTAATATGGTAGAAAAGGGACCAATACTCATATATATATATATATATATATATACTTATACTACTACTACTACTACTAAAGTCATGTTTTCCCATATCACATAGCAGTCTTAAATAAAAATCATTATAAATACAGTTGATAATCGGCATAAAGTATGTATATTTTGATATATATCGCCTCGCATTTTGCTCATGTTTCGATAATTTGAGATGTTTAATCAGACAATAAAAGAGAAATTGATACGAGTAGCTTGAGCCAGTCGTACCTCGTGCTTGCGAAGGAGTACAAAGCAGTTAAGTTAGTTAAAACAGGAGCTGAAGAGAAGTTTGAAGAACTATTAGTTTAGCCCACTTAGTTTTTAAATTATAACTTATAGTTATTACACATTGGCCCTGTAATTTTCTTTGTCTTTTATACAAAAGGTCCAAGTGACCAAATAGGGAAAACACGTGTGTGAGCTGAGGGAATTTCACCTCATCCATTCTACATATATATTGTAATTCAGTTTTAGTGCAATCAATCAGAGAATATTCCTCTTCTTTTGCCCTAGCTAGCTTCTTCTTCTTTATTTCCTTTTTGTCATATTTCTGTCGCAGCCTTTTCTTTCCCTTTTTACTGTTTCATTGCCCATTTCGTATCAGTGGTATCAGACCTCTTTCTTGGCTCTGTGGATATGGCTAGTGAGATGACCGAGGTTATGGATGCATTACATAAGATCTCTACTGAGATGTCTGGTTTTACAGCTCGACAGGAGCAGCTGGAAGCTGCTCAAGAGCAGAGTAGCAGACAGCAAGAGGAATCCTTGAATGAGCTGAGAGAGGTTCTCAACGAGGTCATTCATGGAGGTAAAAGACCTGAGAGGGACAAGAAGACGTTATTAGGTGAAGGTGAGCTCTACTCCCCTAGTGACAGACCTTTTGATTTTGGAGATCTAGAGACACCTAGCACTAGCAACCCAAACACCACAGCCATGGTTGTCCTTCCCTCCCTTGTTAATGCCTATAGTCAGAACCCTAGACCAGCCACTATCAACATTTCAATGAGTGGTGTTCCTTCTTCTACACTCCCAATGGCACAACCAGTTCATACAGCTGTAGCTCAGGGCCAACCACAACCCCATTCCCTCCGCTCAGTCATGATAAACACACCCCTCATACAACACTCTCAATTCCAAACCTTATGTGCCTCCAAACCTGCCCTCTCCCTACCCTAGAACTACTACACATCAACCCCAAAACTTCCCCAATCCATCTCTTAATGGAAGGGTTTACCAGCCCACAATGAGTTGGAACCAAGGCTCACATGTGGGAGTAATGCCTTCCTACCTTCCTTACCCCCAAGCCACACAGTACCCTCCACCCTATCACAACCACACTGCACATATACCCCCTCCCCTGTACCACCAACCCGACTATATACCAACCTCTCCTCAGTATCAGTATAATGCCAATACACAAAACCACCCCCAAACACCAAACAATCACACAGTACCTTTGCCCAATATTCCTTATACTAAGTACACTAAGGTTGAGTTTCCTATGTTCAATGGGGACGACTTAAGAACATGGTTGTATAAGGTGGAGCAATTTTTTGCGGATGAAGATGTCACCATTCAGCAAAAGATGAAGTTAGTCTCCTTACACTTTGAGGGTGATGCATTACAGTGGCACTTAGGGTATATGAGGAGTAGAGGTCCTATGCCTTTACCTACTTGGGATGAATACTTGTGGGCGCTTTGTGACGACTTTGGAGCTGAGTATTCTGACCCCATGACTGAGCTAATGAACATTAAGCATACAAGTTCTGTCAAGGAGTATCAGAAAGCTTTTGTGAGTGTGATGACAAGGATCAACCTCTCTACTGAACATGCTATCAGTATTTTTTTGAATAACTTGAAACCTGAGCTTCATGTTGTTAAGGTTGGCAACCCTACCAGTCTACCTCAGGCCTATTACTTGGCCAGACTGCAAGAGGCCAATTTTGCTGCCCAGTCCAAGGCAATCAAGGGTGCCTTTTCAGCTTCAACTGTATATAAGACACCTGCAGTCCAAGGGAATGGGGGCATGTTTAAAGGGAACCAACCCCCCTACAAAAAACCAGTGGTTGCTAACTTTGACAACAACAGAATAAAGAGGCTCACACCAGCTGAGATGGATGAGAAAAGAGCAAATGGAATTTGCTTCTTCTGTGATGAAAAGTTCACACCAGGGCACAAGTGTAAGGCAAAAAGGCAATTTTACTCCTTAGAAATTGAGGAGGAACAATTGAATGATGTAGAAGAATCAGCACTAGAGGAAATCATTGAAGAGCTAGAGGTGGAAGAAGAGCCCATTGAGAACTGTGAAATTTCCTTGGAAGCTATGAATGGCTCTAAAGGATATAAGTCCTTGAGGATTCAAGGCTTCACTGAACAAAAGCCAATCAATGTCTTGATTGATAGTGGTTCCACTTACAATTTTATCAATAAACATACAGCAAAAAAGGCTTGGGTGCAAGGTTTATCAAATGAGTCCACAAGATATCTCAGTGGCTGATGGGAGAGTGATACAATCAGTGAAGGGCAGCAAAGGTTTTTCTTGGCCAATGCAAGGTGTGGTGTTCACAGATGACTTCTTGGTGCTCCCTATAGGCAGCTGTGATGTGGTCTTAGGAATACAATGGATAAGTAACTTAGGGGATATCCAAGTCAATTTTGCAAAGCTATAGATGCAATTCATGTACCAAGGGAAGTCAGTCACCCTGCAAGGAATCCACCCTACCATCAAGACTGTGAATACTAAGGCCCTCAATAGTATCACAGTCAACACTGCTCAATTATTTATGATTAAGGTCTGCCCGGAGGGAAGCAGTGAAGAGGAACCAGATTCAAGGCAGGAAGAAGCACCCCTTGAAATACAGATGCTATTGAAAGGATATAGGGAACTGTTTGCTGAGCCTGCACAACTTCCTCCCTCAAGAGGGGTGTTTGATCATCACATCCGTCTAGTAGAAGGTAGTATACCAGTGAACTCTAGACCCTACAGGTACTCTCCTATTCAGAAATATGTAATTGAAAAAATGACACAGGAAATGCTAAATCAAGGTATAATTCAGTATAGCTCCAGTTCTTATGCATCACCTGTGGTCCTAGTGAGCAAGAAAGATGGCTCCTGGAGGTTATGTGTGGACTACAGGGCATTGAACAAACTGACTATCAAAGATAAGTTCCCCATACCTATCATTGAAGAACTACTGGATGAGTTAGGGGGTTCAAATGTCTACTCTAAAATAGATTTAAGAGCTGGATACCATCAAATCAGGATGACACCTGCGAACATTCACAAAACAGCCTTTAGGACTCACTCTGGACACTATAAATACCTAGTAATGCCCTTTGGCTTAACTAATGCCCCTTCAAGCTTTCAGGGACTGTTGAACCATATCTTTAAGGCTTATCTAAGAAAATTCATACTGGTCTTCTTTGATGATATCCTAGTGTTCAGTAAGAGTTTAGAGGATGATGTCCAACACCTCAGAACTACCTTTGAACTACTAGTGCAACACCAACAACTCTTTGCTAAGAGGAGCAAGTGTGTCTTTGCTGCTGATAGAATTGAATACTTAGGGCACTACATATCAGCTACAGGTGTTTCCACTGACCCCAAGAAGATAACAACTGTACAAGCCTGACCTGAGCCTGCTAACCTCAAGCAATAAGAGGATTTCTGGGTTTAGCAGGATATTATAGGAGGTTTATCAAAGGTTATGGAGTTATAAGTAAACCTATGACTGATCTGCTCAAAAAGGATAAGTTCCAGTGGTCTTGCAAGGCAACTGAAGCTTTCAACAAGCTGAAGGAAGCCTTAACTTCTACACCGGTGTTGACTCTATCAAATTTTTCCATTCCCTTTGTGGTAGAGACTGATGCATGTAGCATGGGAATAGGGGTTGTTCTAATGCAAAATGGACAGCCAATTGCTTATTTAAGAAAGGGACTGTCTCCTCAGCACCAATCCCTTTCTGTTTATGACAAGGAACTTCTAGCCTTGGTAATGGCAGTTAACAAATGGGCTCAATACTTGACAGGCAGGCCTTTCACAGTAAAAACAGATCAAAAAGCTCTTAAGTTTCTCTTAGAGCAAAAGTTGCACACAGGGTCCCAGCTTAAATGTATAACTAAGCTCATGCAATATGACTTCATTATTGAGTACAAGAAAGGGAAGGAGAATAAGGTAGCAGATGCATTGTCTAGGTTACCGTTGGCAGAGCTAGCTGCCTTGACACTGTCCACTGTCAAAACTGATTTGTTAAGTCTCATTATGCAAAGCTGGGCTCTAGACACTGAACTCACCAACCTTATTGTTGCACTTAAGGTAGGGAATGCTGAGAGCAATGGCTACTCCTTTGTACATGAACAACTCAGAAGAAATGGGAAGCTGGTGGTAGGCCCTGATGAGCAGCTAAGGAAGAACATCATCCAATTGTGGCACAACTCCCCCTTTGGAGGGAACTCAGGTGTAGATCATACTTACAAAAGGTTAGCTGCACTTTTCTATTGGAAAGGCTTGAAAGAAGATGTTCAGACTCATGTCAAACAGTGTGACACCTGTCAAAGAAGCAAGTATGAGACCACACCCTACCCAGGATTACTTCAACCTCTCAAACTACCTTTAATGGCTTGGAGTAGTATTAGTATGGATTTCATTGAGGGGTTACCAAAGTCTCATGGAAAGTCTATTATTTGGGTAGTTTTTGACAGGTTAACAAAATATGCACATTTCATTGGGGTGTCACATCCCTATTCAGCTGGTGACATTGCTAAATTGTTCATGGAAAATGTGTTCAAATTACATGGAATGCCAGAAGATATAGTCAGTGATAGAGATCCTATATTCACCAGCAAACTATGGAAAGAGCTATTCTCTATGCATGGAGTCACACTTAGTACCTCTACAGCCTACCATCCTCAATCAGATGGGCAAACAGAAGTTGTCAATAGATGTTTGGAGACCTATCTTAGGTGCTTCTGTGCTGATTCTCAGAAGGATTGGTTCTCTTATTTGGCAGCTGCTGAGTGGTGGTACAATACCACATTCCACTCCTCAATCCAAACCACACCCTATGAAGCCTTGTATGGGCAGCCTCCCCCACTCCACTTGCCTTACATAGCTGGGGATTCTACCATGGAAGAAGTAGATAGAAGCCTACTCACCAGAGAGTTCAAGTACCAGCTGCTAAAACACCATCTACAGAGAGCACAACAGAGGATGGCTACACAAGCTAACAAGCATAGATCTGACAGACAATTCAAGGTAGGTGACTGGGTGTACCTCAAGATTCAGCCTTATAGGCAGCTCAGTATGTCAGGTTCTCATTTCTCCAAACTCTCAGCCAAATACTACGGACCATTGTAGATCCTACAAAGAATTGGGAATGTAGCTTACAAACTATCCTTGCCCTCTCAACTCCTCATTCACCCTACATTCCATGTTTCACAGCTCAAACCTTGCCACAAGTTACCTGAGAAGATTTCACACCCCACGGTCATTGATATTTCCAGCCCCTATTGCCCTCAACCTCAACAAATTCTAGACAGACGAATGGTGCAAAAGGGAAACAAAGCCATTGCTCAAGTACTCGTTCAGTGGGAGAACACAGCACCTGAACAAGCTACTTGGGAAGATTATCATTCCCTAAGGACCAGATTTCCATCTTTCCTTCCTTGAAGACAAGGAAGATTTTGAAAAGGGGGATCTGATACGAGTAGCTTGAGCCAGTCGTACCTCGTGCTTGCGGAGGAGTACAAAGCAGTTAAGTTAGTTAAAACAGGAGCTGAAGAGAAGTTTGAAGAACTATTAGTTTATCCCACTTAGTTTTTAAATTATAACTTATAGTTATTACACATTGGACCTGTAATTTTCTTTGTCTTTTATACAAAAGGTCCAAGTGACCAAATAGGGACACGGGTGTGAGCTGAGGGAATTTCACCTCATCCACTCTACATATATATTGTAATTCTGTTTTAGTGCAATCAATCAGAGAATATTCCTCTTCTTTTGCCCTAGCTAGCTTCTTCTTCTTTATTTCCTTCATGTCATATTTCTGCCGCAGCCTTTTCTTTCCCTTTTTACTGTTTCATTGCCCATTTCGTATCAGAAATCTATCAAAAGAGACACAAATATTTAACGTGATTCGGTCAACTGACCTACGTCCACGACGGAGATGAGCAATCCACTATAATAAAAAGAGAATACAAAATATCAAGAGACCAACCTCACGAAGAGGCAAACACAAGTGACACACTAACACTTGTCCCGTAAAGTTCTCCCCCTGAACACGACTCTCAAACCCCATATGGCTACATTGTGAATGTTACTGAATGAGAAGGAAGGATCCTGAATTTATAGAAGTTCAAATCTTTTCCTACAAGAAAAAGTACTAGCCAAATATGGAAGACTTATATTTTTCATCTAGGAAAAGAAAAACCCTATTATGGTAAATATGTTGTCCTTTCCTTCATGAGATAAGAAAACCAAATATGGTAAGAAAATCAGGACAACACCTAACAGTTCTCTCCCTTGGCTTGAATTTTCTGACAAAATAAACTTGATCCACCTTCTTGACATAGCCTTCAACAGGTCGCGTCTCCAAATCTCCACAACAAAGTTTGTCTCAACGTGCGTAGCACACCGGTCAAATTTCTCAGATAAAAATTACGATTATCGTCAAATATGTTGCGGCTAGAACTGAACCCGCCAAGATGAACCTGTCTTGAACCTCACTCTGATACCACTTGTTAGGATCGAAAAAAATATGTGTCATGCAGAAGCTAGTAAAGCAAACCTTCAACGACGATAAATCAAACAATAAAAGAGAAATCTACCTAAAGAGACACAAACATTTAACGTGGTTCGGTCAACTGACCTACGTCCACGGCGGAGATGAGCAATCCACTATAATAAAAGGAGAGTACAAAATATCGAGAGAACAACCTCAGGAAGAGGCAACCACAAGTGACATACTAACACTTGTCCCGTAAAGTTCTCCCCCTGAACACGACTCTCAAACCCCATATGGCTACATTGTAAATGCTACAGAATGAGAAGGAAGGATCCTGAAGTTATAGAAGTTCAAACATTTTCCTACAAGAAAAAGTACTAGCCAAATATGGAGACTTATATTTTCCATCTAGGAAAAGAAAAACCCTATTATGGTAAATATGTTGTTCTTTCCTTCATGAGATAAGAAAACCAAATATGGTAAGAAAATCAGGAGATATGGTATCAGAGCCGGACCCATCCCAATTCTTTGTTTCACCGATGTTGGGACCCCATATTATACTGTCCACGTTTCAGTTGGCAGACCAGGACGTGCCGGGGAGGGGGGGGGTGTTGAGTCTCCCACAACGGTTAAGGATGGGGGACTTGGTCTCCTTAGATGGCTTGGACAATCCTCACCTCATAAGCTAGCTTTTGGGGTTGAGTTAGGCCTAATGTCCATATCTTATCATAGAGGTGGAAGAAACAAGAACTTGTCATTCAAAACTGATTTGTTCTTCGACAAGGTTGAAACGTTTCTTATGTTCTTCTACGAACAAACATAGGCTTTAAAAAGTATACTTGATTTAGCTCAACTTTAACAATTATGATACTACTATATTATGAAAGGTTTAAACTGTTGTATCATATTTTAACCCCTAAACACCTTGCTCAAAGGTAAATGAATTTGCAAGTTATGAAAGTGTATCATCAATTTGAAATACACCGTTGACTGAATCATTCACAATTCATAACATTGCCAACTACACTTTTCCTACTTCATAGAGACAATTATCAGGAAACATTAAAAGCTTAATGTTTTGGCAATTCGGTGCACTAAGCTCATGTTATGCACGGAGTCCAAGAAAGGGTCGGATCACAAGAGTCTATTGTATGCAACCATACGCTACATCCTATATTTCTACAAGAGGCTATATTTACGGCTCGAACCCATGACCTCCTGATCATAGGGCAGCAACTTTACCGACTCCCCTTAACCATATACCTAATAAAAATTTACAAAACACCAAAAAACACAAGAATCTAAAGAAACCAAAAGTGATCCAGAAATAAGAATTTAGTTAGACAAAACCATTCATTCATTTGCATTACTTCATCATTATAAGATCAATTCCAAAATCAAACACCAACAATTAACAACCATTACGTACGTTCACCTATATCCAACTAATTATTACTAGAAGTTTTCATGAATGCTTTCTTAACAATTTTCAAATGTTTCTGACACAGCTCCAACTTTTTAAAATAGAGCTCCGCCTCTGCCAGATTCAGCTGCAACAACATCGACTTGTCACACGGCTGTGTCTTTTTAATATGGAGCTGTGTCTCTTTCCTTTTCAGCTGCATCCACGTGTCATTCATGACCTTCAGTTTCTCTGCTCCTAAACTCCTTAATGCTTCTTTGACGCACTCATCTTTTAGGACTATGCTCATGTAAAAAAAGTCGCCAGCCAGCAGATAAGGAAAATCCTCCAAATTGACTTCTTCAACTGCATTTGCTGTTAGAATCGAGATAGAACATTAGATATTAAAATTTTGTAGCTCTTACAACAAAAAGGGATGTGTTACCTTGAACTGTGGTGATGCATGAACTGGATGATTCTTCGGAACAACTGTTTTCTGTAAGAATTATGAGAAAATCTTAGATTTGAGAACTCTACAGCCCAAAATTATATTGTGAGAGTTTTAGAAGAGATCATATGTACCTTGGGCCATGAGTACTTTCACCTTGGTGGAAAGAACTACTCAGTCTTAGCCTTAGTGCTCCAATATGGCGGAAAGAGGGACCAACACTCAATTATATACTAGTACTAAAATGTTTCTACATATCACATATTCAATAGTAGTAATCATAATAAATACAGTGAGTAATTAATTGTTCATTCAAATTAAGGGAATTCCTATGCGTATGAATCTAATATATGTAACGACTAGCGGTTTTGACGACATTGGAATTCAAAATCAGTAATAATCAGTGCATGGGCTGGAACCTGGCAAAATGGCACTTTACTTCCCTTAAATTAGAATATGTACAGTCGTCTTTATTTATTTTTGAATACCCGTCATTATTCAGACGTCTCATATCCTCTATTTTTCGCGACTGTCAAACTCATTTTTAGAGTTCCAAGAATTAAAGAGAAGACCAATGTGATTAACATGTTCACACTAGAGAATTTTCAGATATAAGTAACCATTACCGTTCCACTTTATTTGATTTTTGTTAATAAATGTAGCTCAAAGTAATAATATGAAACAAACAAATAGACAAGAATGTAGAGAGAAAGAGAGGAGAGACTCTTATTTCTTCAATTTATTCAAGTATTGTAACGACTCGACTGGTCGTTTTGAGCAATTGCGTCCGGTTCGGCAGTTTGAGGTCACGAACAGCTTCATATTATGTGTATCGACTTGCGTGCATGGTTGGATTCTGATTCCGGATGAATCGGAATCGAATTGGAAGAAGGGCTCTAGTTTTGGAAGCTTAACGGTGAGAATTTGACCGGAATTTGACTTTTGAGTAAACGGCTCCGGAATGAGTTTTGGATGTAGCTTCGTATGGTGATTTTGAACTTAGGCGTGCGTTCGGATTTGGATTTGGAGGCTCGTAGGGTAATTTGAGGCATTTCGGCGAAAATTGGAAAAGTTGAAGCTTGGAAAATGGAGAGGTTTGACCTATAGTTGACTTTTATGCTATCGAGGTCGGAATGCGATTTCGAAAGTTGGAAAAGCTCCGTTATGTCATTTGAGACTTGCCTGCAAAATTTGGTATCGTTTGGAGTTGATTTGATAGGGTTCGGACGCTTTGTTGCAATTCTAGAAGTTCTTGAAGTTCATAGTGATTTTCATGCGTTTTGGCATCCGATTTGTGGTTCTAGAGGTTATTTTGATGTTCCGATTGCGCGAGCCAGTTCGTGTTATGTGTGTGGGTGTTGGATTTGGAGCCCCGAGTGCTCGGATGAGTTTCGAGAGCGTTTCGGAGTGTTTGGAAGAAATTTCTGATTTGCTGCTGTCTGATCTCGCAATGGCGAGTAATGGGTCGCATTTACGACCACCACTTTTGCGGACATTGAATCGCATTTGCGAAAAAGGCTGGGGCTGGCAGGCTTTGCATTTGCGAAGCTAGTCTCGCAAATGCGAAAACCATCTGGGCGGGGGAGGTTCGCATTTGCGAAGTTTTGGGCCGCTTTTGCGAAGATTTTCATCGCAATTGCGATGTTAACAGGGTAAATCCAGGCTTCGCATTTGTGAAGATTTCTTCGCTTTTTCGAGTTCGCATTTGCGAACCCAGTGTCGCAAATGCGACATCTGCAGCCTGCTAAAAGCTGGGTATTCCGGGTTTTTGCTTCATTTTTTTCATATTTTTGAACCCTAGAGTCGAGGTGAGGCGATTTTGTGAAGAGATTTTCACACCAAGTCATTGGGTAAGTATCTTCAATCAATTTCCAACTATATTTTGTGATTATATCTTAGATTTAACATCAAATTCAAGAGAATCTAAAAGAAAATTTGGGAAAAATTATAAAATCTTTCAAAAATGTAAAATGATGATTTGAAGGACCAAATGGTATCGGAATTTGATAATTTTTGTATGAGTGAACTCGTATCGGAATAGGTATTCGGTTTTTGTAAATTTTGTCGGAAAACTTCCCACTTAGCTTTTTTCTAACTCTTACTTGTTACTTGGCCCTTAATTGCCTTAACTGAAGTGATTGTCCTCCTTATTGTTTTGTTATTTCTTAATTGTAAATTCCTCTATGACCCCGTGCATACATGCTATGTGTCCCAATTGTTGTGGTTGCGGGTGTACTTATCACGTGCCTTATATGTCTTGTTGTTTTTGTAAAGGTTGTTGTGCTTCTTGGTTTTTTCGTGATTCTCTTGTTGCCGTGTACTCATACTCTTGGTGGTAGAGATCCTTGTGATTGGGTTGTTGAATTATTATTGTTGTTGATTTTAAACTATGTCTGGTTGTTGATATGTTGAGGAGGAATATGGGAGAATTGATGTTGTCTGGTGAGATCGAATTGCATACCGCAACAAGGAGTAATAAGGGTGGACAGGTGGGATCGAGTTGCACGCCGCAACAGGTGAGGAGTAATAAGGGTGGACTGGTGGGATCGGGTTGCACGTCGCAACAAATATATACTATTTACTTGTATTGTAATTGTTACAGAGGAATAAGGGAGGATTGGTGGGACCGGGATGCACGCCGCATTAATATATATATATATATATATATATATATATATATATATATATATATATATATATATATATATATATCTCTTTGACTGAACAAGTTTTTTGGTGGCTTTACATTTCATTTAGGATTTGGTTATAGCTGAATACTGAGAAGACCCTAGTTCATTTATTTAGGACTTTGACAATTTGTATTTCGGGTTTTACTGAGTTGTGCGGATCAGGTTATTGGCATTGAGTTGTTGAATTGCTGTTGTTCCTTGAATTCTTTCCCTGAAACTATTACTCTGCGAATTAATTTTTTTTAAGTAAATTTACTACGTTGAATTATTTCCTCCTGTCCTGTTAGGTTATTAGTAATATCGTGAGTTAAAATAAAGGAATTAGTATTACGCTGATATATATGACTTTTAAATTTGAACTCGCCGTGTATATATAAACCTTTCAATAATTCAAATTCCTATAAATGTTATGTTTTATTTTAATTAGTTTCTCAATTAAATTTCCTTAACCCGATGATATTGAATCTCACTTAAAAAGGAATTTCTACTAAATTTTAATTTATTAAATCCTATATTAAAGGTAATAATTCATTCAATGTTGTATTTATTTGAAAAAGATATTTTCTTTATTCAAATGATTTCTAAAAATAACTCCATCTTTTCTTGTTGATTTCCTAATTAGTTTAGAAGCTGTAATCTACTTTATGTTATATAAATGAGATTCCTTGAACATCTTAATTGCATTGGTTATGGACCCTATGTACTGAGTAGCATGAGGATGACGTTGTGCAAAGTGAGATAGAAATATGTGGGCACAAGGTGTCGTGTGTGCTAAAGGTTTGGAAATTGAGGTAATGATATGAGACACCGAGGATTGAGATGGTCGGGATTGTGTATTAGAAATGATGTGATTGATTGAGTTGACATCGTCTTCTTTGTTTGAACATATTCTTACTTGTCTGTGTCACGGTTATGTTGGTGTTAATTTACTTGGTTATCGATCGTTACTATCGGTGTTCCCCTTTATTGTCTCTACTATTTGTAGTTTGATTTTCCCATGTTATTGATATTGCTTTGTTATCTTTATCTTGGTAGTTCATTATCATATCTTGCTCAATTTATTTGACTAGTAGGTGTCTTGACTGTTCCTCGTCACTACTCCACCAAGGTTAGTCTTGATACTTACTGGGCACCGCTGTGGTGTGCTCATACTACACTTCTGTACATTTTTTTGTACAGATCCAGGTATTTGATTAGTAGTAGCTGTGCGGATCATTGCGGTGGAGACTCAAGGTAAACCAGTTGCTGCGTTCACAGGCCTCGGAGTCACCTTCATTTGTACTTATTTCCATTTGTTCCTTTTGTTTTGGAACAGTGATGTATTGATTATGTATAACTACTCCTAGAAGGGCTTATGACTTATACTACCGGTTTTGGGAATTGTAATTGTTCAGAGTTATATAATTTGGAGTTAGTGAATATCAATATTATTTCTGTTAATGTTAGGCTTACCTAGTTTAGAGACTAGGTGCCATCACGACTTCTTCGGAGGGATTTTGGGTCGTGACAAGTATATACAATGTGATGCCCAAACCCTCTCTTTATAGGATGATATTTAGGTAATACAAAGGGATGTCATGAACATGGTATTAACTATTGAGATCATTGGGGAAGATCATGGAGGGGGTTATGGAGGTGTGGGAATTACAACAATAATTGTAAGAAGTAGTGGGAGGTTAATGAAGAAGAGTAGTGGGAGTGACTTCTTTAGGAGTTATAGACATCCACTAATATTATTATAATATTTCATAACACTCCCCCTTGGATGTCTGTAAATAATGTGCCTCGTTAAAACCTTACTAAGAAAAAATCCTGTGGGAAAAAATCTTAGCGAAGGAAAAAGAGTACACGTATCTTGTAATACGCATTATTTGCCGCCTCATTAAAAACTTTGCCAGAAAAACCTGGTGGAATAAAATCTTAGCTAAGGGAAAAAGAGTACAGCGCGTATTTGCCTCCCCCTGATGAAAACATCACTTTATTCTTCGGAGACGACGAATTCCAAGCTTGTATAACAACTTCTCTAATATTGAGATCCACAATGCCTTGTGAAGAAGTTTGTCAAATTATCACTTGAACAAATTTGTTGAAGAACTTTGGTGAAATATGCTTTATTTTGTCTCCTTCGATATATCATTCTTTCAATTGAGATAAACAAATATCATCGCCTTCACTATTATTGGAATCTTTTCTTCAAGGAAAAGTCACACATCTATTGTGTGTTGAGTCACTTGCTTTATCAGTTGCTAGTATATTGACATGATTTGGATAAGTATCAACAATTGGCTGCCTTGTGAAATAATAATATGGCAGTACCCTCACATACAGAATGAACTTCAGAAAATGCCTGCATTTGCATAACCAACAAAGCCTTGACAATATCTATTAGAACAAAAAAAATCTATATCATAGATTCCTTTTGCAATATAACACTAGTCGTATTTCAATACACATAGGAGTATAACTATATCTCACTAGAACATTGTTATACTTATGGTTCTAGCAAGATACATTAGTGCACCAATTGGACTAGACACAAAAATAAATCATGTATACCATGATTACTCCAATCCACGTAAGGATCTGCTGAAACTTTAACAATTTAAATCCTTTAAGGATTTTCATTATACGCATATTAAGTTTTTTTATGTATTGCCAAATTAAAACCTGAAAAGGATTTCATCCACCATAGGAGAACATATCTCCATATAACTAGTGCCGGAATATTTACGAAAAATCTTGTGCTACAAGTCGTCTTTATGTCTATCGACTTGATTTTTCATTTTACTTTCAGGTGTTGGGACTATCCGTCCAACTTCACATTTTTTAGGTGAAGTCAATTTTCATTGCGTATTTTTCATTTGGCCAATCATTTATCTGTTCAAATTCCATGACATATTTGAGCTCAAGATCCTCGTCAATATTAATAATATTGAACGCTGCATTATATCAACAATATCGTCGACGATCATTTTACATCGGTTCTGTCGTTACCCACGAAAGACATAACTAGGGGTGTGCATTCGATTTATCGATTCGATTTTGACCCTTAACGATAATTACTTATCGATTATCGATTTGTACATATGCTTATTGTTATCGTTTCAATAAGGTTTTAATTTTTTCGATTTCGATTTATCGATTTTTGAGGCTTATCGATTCGGTTATCGATTACACCAATAAGAAAATTTGGTGTACGCCAGAGAGAGAGGGAGAAACGTACTATTGAAGTCGCCGGAGTACGCCAGAGTATGCCGGAGTTCGCCGGGGTTCACTTTCTCTGCTGGGTTTGTAGTTCGCGGGAGAGAGGGAGAAAGGTAAAAGCGGCGCTGAAGAATGGGTAGAGCAAATAATAGGGTTAGGGACTTTTTTCGAGAAAGAAATACTGCAGCATAAAGTTGATTTCTCTTATACGGAACAAAACATGTCTCTAAAACACAAAATTCAAAATGAAAAATAGAAGGCACTTCCATTCAAGTGTATCTAAAAACTCAAATCCAAGATTTTAAATTCTCGTAAAATTCTAAACAGGTAACTAGTTTAGATGATTCCAATTTTGTTGGCAACGTCCAATGCATTGTAGTCAGGTATTGACCTTCTTTGTCTGGATGTCATACATCTTCTTCACGGCATCCTTAATCTTCTTTTTATCAGCCTTGATGTCCACGATGAAAACAAGGGTGTTGTTGTCCTCGATCTTCTTCATCGCAGACTCGGTGGTGAGGGGATACTTTAGAATCCCATACTGATCAGGTTTGTTCCTTCCAGGTGCACTAATACGAGGGTACTTGGGGTTTCTATCTTTCTTCAAAGTCTTGGGTCGGTGGAATGTAACTTTTGTCCTTAACTTTTGTGACTTCTTCTTGAAGGTTGATCCTGACTTGACGGCCTTGGCAACCTTAGCTGCCTGTGCCTTGGGGTCAGATTTTTTGGACGGATCAGCTTTAGCTGGAGCCATTTGGTTAGGTACAGTCCTGAAAC
Organism: Nicotiana attenuata; assembly: GCF_001879085.1. Lineage (NCBI taxonomy): Eukaryota > Viridiplantae > Streptophyta > Magnoliopsida > Solanales > Solanaceae > Nicotiana > Nicotiana attenuata. Next base: position 80,712 of record NW_017670277.1, read on the forward strand.
CCTACGAGAAATCAACCAGCATACTTGAGAGAAGTTGCTCTGCCGATTATAGGGTTAGGGAATTAAGATAAAGGAAAGGGTATTATTGAACAAGGGTATATTTGTCTTTTTAGTATATCTTATCGGTTTATCGATAAATCGATAACCGAAGAGGACAAAATTGAAATCGATAACTCGATAAGGAAAATTTTGAAATCGAAATCGAAATCAATAAATTGATAAACCAATATCGATAAACCGATAACAAATAATCGATTCGATTTATCGATAAACCAATTCGAATGCACACCCCTAGTTATTCATTTAACGTAAATATGAGCGCATCATCCACTCTATTAGAACTAGTCGGGTTATTTCCCCGGGCTAAGCCAGGTCCCAACAGCTATGTGGGCAACAGCTATCGGGCAGCTTTTGAGCCTCTCTTTTAACTTAGGGTGTGTCTATGATATATATATATATATATATATATATATATATATATATATATATATCTTGGATTGTTTTTCAGCAGTGACTTAATCTTTCTCAAATTGTGTATGATCACAAGGTATGGAAGTTNTGAAGTGTTATGTCATGGTGCTCTTATAAAGCACTTGCCTCCTTATTATGACCATCTTGAACATTTGCTCATCTCCTTTTTCAAGGAGTTTTATCTTTGGATCCGATTAGTCTATCACACTTCATGCGTCCCATAGACTATGTCCATCATGGACTTTATTCTATTTGGAGCATTAGTAGCTGAAATATGGCAGTTAGTTTTGGGTCAGCAAATGCGCATGGTAATATTTTGCAAATGAATTATCACTTGAATTTCAAGTTCATATTTTCTTGTACGAGGATCTAAATGTACTCATAATAATTCATTCCATGTATTACTTTTTTCAGCTGCTCATTTTTCTCCCCCTAATGCTGGGATCACCAACACACATCCCCAACTTTCTTTGGAGACCCATCTTTATACATTGTGATGGGATAATTAAATCATATTGCACATCCATATTTCTAGATGAAAATTATTTGGTTCTTGACCCTGAACCAATTAAGATAGGGAGAATTTATCATAACTTGTTGGCTAGATGCGTACAAGTGTTGTTGTATATTAAATAATATACCTCATACCAAATTTTGATTTGGGAGTTTTGTTCTCATATCCAATGGTTTAGCTTAATTGGAGGCATACAGTTTCTGCTCAACCAACTTGTATTTAAACAGCATTATCAAGATAAATTATCACAATTTTTATTCTGGAACTGTGATCTAATTATCTGAGCAATCAACCTTGCAAAAGTCAAACTGCAAGTTGATGACAAATGCACATGTGACCATAGAATAGATGCATCTATTAAAATCATATAATAATAAACGGTCCACATGGCAGGTGACTGGGCCCATATATATATATCACCTTTTATACATTCCAAAAATCAGGGAATACAATCCCAACCCCATCTGGTATAGTAATCAATTTATCACGAGAACAAGTCGTACATGAGAATTCTCGAAGAATCTCCTAATTCTTCAATATATGCCAATGTGAATTCTCAATCATTTTTCGCATCATAATTGAATCAGGATGGCCAACCGGTCATGCCAACTAATCTTTGTTTCAGTAAACCTCTAGTTTACTTGTGGCATGTGATTCCATCATCATGCTTATACATGTGTAAGACAAACAGAAGAAAAATCGGGTAACCTTTCATATTTGCCCGGTATGATTATAGTAAATTTATAGTCTCAATATGCCAACCACTTTGGCTAATATATTAGACACCCAAAAAGTTTTTTTTTGAGATTTACTATAATATCAATATCATGAACAATTTCATTCATCCGGGTAGTAATGAATTAGTTCTCCGGAGCTCTTAATTGATTTTGTACTACAAAATATTTTATTACACCATCCATATTGTGAATGTCTCTTTTACGGAGAAAATCATACCATAATAATTGTCATGGTCAAAATCATCATAAGCAAAACCATTTCTCGCTTTAAGTTTGCCTTTAATAACTTTTTATAAGGCATGGCAAAATATTTTTGGCGTACCACATGTACGCAACCAATGACATATTCATGTAACCACATTGTAATATTTATTATATTTATTTCTCTCAAACCTCCCTTAGAGGAGTTCTGGTATTTATCCAACCATGCATAAGCACATTCTTATGCATAATTTTTATCACATATATATTTCAGCATTTACTTTCAGGAATGAGCCTGCATTTATAATGCTTATCACAAGTCACATTTTCAACGAATGGACTTTAATCATGTGAACGTGTCTCGTATTAACAGACCACATAGATACATATTCCTTCACCTTTGAAGGATCATTTTGAGAACCCTTATTGTTCTCCTTTTTACAATTACCATAATGATGACTGTTATTATTTGATCTTCGGCACGCCCACGTTCATTGGTCAACCACTTGTCATTATTTAGACTTATATGCACCGTTATCACATTCATTTCAAGAATGGAGCAAATCAAGTGGGATAAACTTCATGTTTTTTCATGAAAAATATATTATTTTTCTTTAGTCATCATTATATCATCAATATGGTGTATTGGGACTCAAACCCAGTGCCTTACCCATATAAAGGCATGTTAGGCCATAATGAGTTGGGACTCAAATCTAACTCTTATCATCATAGAGCACCGGGACTCAAATCCGATAACTTACCCTTATACAATGGCATAATAAGTCTAAGTGGACTCACCCTTGAGCCTTTCATGATATACTACTTTATAGTAATCAGTTATTTTTGCCCAAACTTTAATGAAAGTTCACATTGATCTTTTTCAGGAACAACCACATGATCAAATATAAAGCGAATAAAACTATCTTAGTTATACAAAATTTATTTTGACCACAACATAAATTTAAATTCTTATTATTTTTTAAGATTAATTAGAAACCTCCTCAATAGTTAACAGTTCCATAATCTTGGCTTGCAAACTGTTGGAGCAGTACATATGGGAGATGATGTCAAAGGCAACGTAATATACTCTTGTTTGTTACTCTAAAGCAGGTACTCCATATGTATACATCTGAACAAATGAAACTAAATTGTTAAGTAACACAAATTAAACCAAGTCTTAAATATTAACGCAAGTTAATTGCAGAATTCATGGCAACTGAAAAATGATACTTCCTGTATAACAGAAGCAGACACAACATTGATATGCAAAAGAAATGCCCAGATTTTCATAGGCTCAACTAAATTGATTCAAGGTTGTAGCTCCCATGGAAGACTTTCATCTCTTATAGAAATTATAAGAAGAATATAGCAATCCGTGCTGATAACGTGTGAAGAAATGTAGCTCAAAGTAATAATATGAAACAAGCAAATAGACAAGAATGTAGAGAGAAAGAGAGGAGAGATTCTTATTTCTTCAATGTATTCAAGTATATACAATGCGATGCCCAAACTCTCTCTTTATAGGATGATATTTAGGTAATACAAAAGGATGTCATGAACATGGTATTAACTAGTGAGATCATGGGGGAAGATCATGGAGGGGGTTATGGAGGTGTGGGAGTTACAACAATAATTGTAAGAAGTAGTGGGAGGTTAATGGATAAGAGTAGTGGGAGTGACTTTTTTAGGAGTTATAGACATCCACTAATATTATTATAATATTTCATAACAATTTTAAGGATATTTTCACACATATTAAGAGATCCGTCTTTTAGCATTAACTAACATAGAAATTGATCATATTAACCTTATTAATTTGTTCATTGCAAATACAACAAAACTCCTATACTTGTATACGGTAGAAATTGGAGAGCTCGATTTCGAAGACTGGATTACACTCCGAGTCCAAGTTCTGGAAGCTCGAAGTAAGAATCAAGCTAGGATGAGCGCACCTCGAGAAGCAAATCGGGGACCCGTCATGATCTGCCTCGAGGGCAGTACAATTTAGAGGGCACTCAAGAAAGAGCGGGAATTTCTCAAGGACATGTGGGGTCAGGGCATACATTATAGGATAAGATTCGTACGAAATAGTACAAGTCCGTACTAGGTTGTTATACAGCTGTACCAATAGAATTCTTTATCATAATTGGAAATGTACCATATTAGGGTTTTCCCCTCCTATACAAAGGGGACCCCAATCATTTGTAAGATAGGCATTATTCACTGCAATAGAACATTCCACTATGCTTCTCTTGTTTAACATGCTCAACAATTATTCTTCAGCTTTATTGTCTTTACTTTATTGTTCATACTTCATTGCTCTTAGCTGACCTCGAGGTCCCTATTTCTCCAACAACACTGATTTGGTTCACCAATTCTTTTTACTTAAGCTTAATATTACTTGTATAATCACTAGTATTAGAATACATCACATATCTTTAAAACCACAAATCAAATCTAATTGTTACTCGTATTTTTGAGGTAAACAGTTTGGCGCCCACCGTGGGGCTAAAGATAATAGTGATTATTTTAGTGCTAGTTTTCTGATAACACATGTTATTCTTCACACTTTTTCTTGTCAAAGATTCTTTGATTTCAGGCTAAGATATGTCTAGCACACAAAACGCACCAGCTCATGACAGTGAGGGACTCGGAGAAAAAAGCGGCATAGGGGTCGGCGTACCACCCATAAACCCTGAGGGAGTGCCAAACGTGGAGCCAGTTGACGTCAGTTTGCACAACGCTCTAAACACTGACGCAGGCACAGACCCTGCAAGGAATGCACACAGGGAAGCCCGAGCCGGAGGCCAGGAAACACAAGGGATGGAAGAAGGAGGAGACAGCCTCCAAGTGATATTCGAGATGCTGCAAGCTCAGCAAGTGGCCATCGCTCAACTTCAGAGTCAGAAGAGAACTCCAAACACCACCAAACCAGTGAACGCCCGATATACTGAACCAGCGCTTGAAAGGCCCGATGAAAATGGCTCGGGGACCGACCCCACAATCATGAAAATGCTCTAAGAACTAACCAAAAGAATCGAGTCTGGAGAAAGAAAATTGAAGAAAATGACAAAAAGGTGGAGACATACAATTCAAGGGTCGACCAGATACCAGGAGCACCACCGATATTAGAAGGGCTGGATTCTAAAAAGTTCATGCAAAGACCTTTCCCCCTAGTGCGGCTCCGAAGCCAATCCCTAAGAGGTTCCGTATGCCTGAGATTCTCAAGTATAACGGGACGACTGATCCGAATGAACACGCCACCTCGTATATGTGTGCCATCTAAGGAAACGATTTAGGAGATAACGAAATTGAATCCGTGTTATTGAAAAAATTCGGAGAGACTCTATCGAAGGGAGCCTTAATTTGGTATCATAACTTACCCCCTAATTCTATTGATTCGTTTGCTATGCTTGCAGATTCTTTTGTAAAGGCACACGCCAGAGCCCTCAAAATTACAACGAGGAAATCAGACCTTTTTAAGGTAAGGCAGGAAGATAACGAGATGCTCAGGGAATTCGTGTCTCGGTTCCAAATGGAGAGAATGGATTTTCCCCCGATCCCCGATGACTGGGCTGTTCAAGCTTTCGCTCAAGGTCTCAATAGCTTCGCACCAACTTAAGCAAAGTTTAATCGAGTATCCGGCTGTCACTTGGGCCGACGTACACAATTGGTATCAATCAAAGATTAGGGTCGAGGATGATCAACTAGGGACTCCTTCGGGGTCCGTTTATTCTAACATGCCCATGGATAGGGTCAAAAGGGACATTGATCGAGAGTCGAGGTCGAGTAGAGATCGATATCAACCGTACAACGAAGATCCTAGAAGCATCGGATCTGGGCTAAGCTTCACACGAAACGATCAAGGTCAAAATTTACGGGGACTCGACGCCGAGGAAGATCACATCGAATATCAAAAATCCGAATAAAGGTAAGGCCCCATATTTTCTATTTTTTCGACTAACGCTTGCAGGATATCGGTGAGGATCGACAGGAAGCTATGGGTCTTAAAGCACGCGTTGACTCTTTTTCCCTTAGACCGGGTTTTAACCCAAATGGGTTTTTCCGGCAAGGTTTTTAATGAGGCAACCATTGATTGTGCTAACTTAGAGCAAGCCAACAGTATTCGAAGTTCCATACAATAAGCCTCGAGCATCGGGGGGCATTACCCTCGAATGACTACTTTGTGGCAAGGAGATTACTTCATGACGGTGGGGCCTCGAAAGGAAAATATTGTAAGGGTCAAACGGTTAGATGAACCGTACCCATATAGGTTACTCGAGCCCCAAACATCAAACATGCGCTCATGTATAATCATCCATTAAGAGAAGTATATTTCCTTGATATCTCATGACTTTAGAGAAATTTCATATTGTATACTCTTGATCTATTGTGTAAACATGCATAAGGGCCGACCACGACGAAATTTCGAACATCCGACCCCATGCTCGAGGACTGCCATCCCAAAAGCAAACGGAGTCAAACTGCTAACATTTCGAGACCATGAGACCTTAAAGGCAATCCTCGACTTTACAGGCCACGGCCTCCCCACCTGGGGACTAACATTTCGGGTAAGCTCGAAGTGAAACGGAAGATAAGCCCAAAGGGCAAGTTCCGAACTAAAAAGGCTACGGCCAGTTTAACGCGGATCGGAGACACCTGAAATCTGTAGCAGATACGAAAGCCCAAGGGCTATCTTAACCTAAACGGAAGCATATCTCGAACACTTGGGGACTAACTACCCGAGCTATCTAAACAATAAGACCTCAAGAGGCACCCCCGATATACAGGCCAAGGCCATCACATTCGGGGATTAACATTTCAAACAAGTTCGAAATGTTATGGGGAAACAAGTCCAAAAGACATACCCGAAGGCTACGACCATATTAAATACTACGGTCATATAAAAAGGCTACGGCCGAAATAATGCGGCTCGGAGACGTCCAACTTCCGCCATAAATTAAAGGCCTTCAAATACTTCGAAAAACCGGTTAAACTCGGCTACCCTTGGCAAAAGCAAAATGGGCTTTGATAAATCAACCCTCGATAATTTAAAGGCTTCGATAATTTCAGCCTTTGAAAAAACCTCAAGAGGTATTCGATTGCCATTACACAAACAAGTTACTAATAAGTGTCACACCTCCTTTTTACCCGAGGGGGATAGGGAGTTTTTCCAATTAAAGTGACAATAATCGAAATGGAATTATTTATTTAAATTCAGAGTCGCCACCTGGGATAATTCATGGTGTCCCAAGTCACCGGTTTATTTTAAATCATCGAGGAAAATTGACTCCGTTTTAAAGGTCTGCGAAACCAGAAGACCGAGTAAGGAATTCTGTTAACCTGGGAGAAGGTGTTAGGCATTCCCGGGTTCCGTGGTTTTAGCACGGTCGCTTTAATCATACCCGGCTTAATTAAATTGCTTAATTACGTATTTTTTAGAACCTATGCATTTACCTTTTTTACCACTTTTAATAATTGAATTATGGAATTATCTTAAAATAAGTCACGCATACGTGTACTCATTTCGTTTGGCGCGTCATGAATCATGCCACGCGTACGTGTCCACAATCAATTACTCCTTATTAATATTAAGAAATTTTAATCGAAGTTGCGCGAACGCATACCTCGATTTATTTTGAAAGTCGTAATTATGTCACGCGAACGTGTACACAATCACGATGATAGATTAAAAGCGTGCCTTAAAGTATACTAGCTGTGTTCATGAGTTATTTAACTTATTCAAATTTTGAACAAAATAGCATCAGAAATTGCAATGTTCCCTCGCCCATATTTTGAAACCTTATGTCAATCTGACTATTAATAAGCTCATTTCCAGCCCAATTTCTTTTAGTTATCTTATAATATTCAAACCCCGGCCCCAAATCAATTCATGGTTAATCCACTAAGCACTTTTGTTTGTTTAAGAAATCAGACATTAATAAACATTTAATATACCAGTGCAAGATAAAATAGCCATATGCACACAACTGGGAAAACTGGAATCAAGCAGAACTTCATTCTCTATCAAATCACACAAGGAAGAACATTAAAATCAACTAAGCACAAGGTTTAGAAATGGACCTCAGAAACAAAATCTGAAATGTCAAACCACGGACAAGATCTCTAATGGAATGTCTCGCCAGAAACCTCATCGGATTCTGTCTCGGAATTTGAAACAAAAAAAAAATGAACCAGGCGACTATAACCTCGAACGAACCTAAATCGAAGCTACTGTTCAATTGATTTTTAGAATGAAACTCGTCGCCTCCCTCTTACTCCCGCTCTCCCACTGTCGCTGCCCTCCATTTGCGCCTGTGTGCGCGTTTTTGGTGGGGGTGCTGCCGCTTGCTTTGTGTTTCGAAGTTGGGGGTGAGTTAAGATATGAGGGGTCAGGCGGCGGCGGCTGGTTCTTGTTGAAGAGGAGCTAGGGTTCCGGCGGCTCCTTACGGTGGCGGCTGTGTTTTTAGGGGGATTAGGGTTAGGTCGTTCGGTGGCTAAGGAGGAGCGGAGCGCTGGCGACAGTGGCTGGTTGTTGTGGGCGGCTGGTGGAATGATGAATTTGAGAGGAGGGGGGTTGGTGCGTTTTTTATGATGTGTCGTTGGTAGGTGGAGAGGTGATGGGTGCTGAAGAAGAAAGGTGGAAATGGTTGTTTGGAGATTGGGGTCTTCTAGGGTTTTTAGGTGGTAGAAGATGAAGATGAGGGGTGTTCCTTTTTGGGTGACAGATGATAAAAACGGCTGACCTTTTTTTGGGGGGGGTTCTTCTAGGTTCGAAAATTAGGGTTCTCTAGGTTAGAGATGGTTATTAGGGTGGGTTTGGGGATTATGGGCTAGGTCCGAACTGGGACAAATTTTGGCCAAATTTACCTTTAAAAGTGGCCCTTTAACTCTGCTAGACTAAAAATATTAACTTCTAAAATAATAACTATAAAATTGTGAAATCATTCATAATTATTAAAACAAACTACATTATGACATGAAGTTATATATATTGATATTTTCGAAGATTATACTAAAAATAAAAACGGGTTAAAAATAATATTTTTCTAAAAATACCTAATACCTTAATTAAATAAAGAAAAAAGAAACTATTTTTGTATTTTTAAATTTTTGTGATAAAATAAAGTAAAAGAGTCAAAACTAGTTAAAACAGCAATATTAGACCTAAACTAAATATTTAAGCGCTAAAAAGTGTAAAATTTCGGGGAGTTTAGTAGACTTATAGATAGGAATCTTGTAACTCATAGCTGATAGGCTTGCTTAGTTCTTTTAGATTTTGATTAGATGTAATAACAGGACCGCGGACCGAAACCTCGACGGCACCTCAATCGGCTCTCCACCTCGGTACTCCATCGCTCTTCTCACTTCTAACCTACACGTGGCCTAATTCCTTTATAGCCAAGGATATGTAGGCAGCTCGGATACCAGGGCTCAGTCACATATTCCTTTCTCTTAGTTTTTGGACTCTCTAAATAAAGGTCGGGTCAAAAAACCTGTCTCGTCGTTCTTTGTCTGAAAACTCTTCGTGTTTCCAGTCAAAGAGGGGCAACTGTAGACATGTAATTTTTGATCTTGATTTTGAGTCTTGAATGGTTCTCCATGCAGACTTTTTGATTTGAACCTTGATGCTTGCTAGCTGCAGGTGCTGATTCATTCTTCCACGACGTCTTTGGATCAAGACCGGACGTGCAGTGCTCATAACTTCAACCATGTCTTGAGCAGTTCACATCTTTCACCTGCTTCTACATTTTAGATTCACTTCTTTTTTCCTTTTTTTTTTTGGGTTGAGACTTCTTCTTTTGGTCATCTTGGACTGTCGACTCGCATTCTTGAGGCGAGCTTTTACTACTTCTAACTTGAATTAAATTCTGAAAATGACCTCCCTCGTTCTCCAGGTGGGCGCCTGCTACTGACTTGAAATTTGAAGTAACTCCGAAAAGAACTCCCTCGTTCTCCAGGTGGGTGCCTACAATCAAAACAACAAAACAAACAAAATTTTTTGCCCCAGTTTGCACTCGGAAGATTTGTGAGTTGTTAGCAAAATTGTAAACCACTTATGGTATTGATCCAATGATGAGAGTAAACTAAAGACTCGACTAGGATGTGCGTCTCCTTTGAGTAAAACCAAAAAAAATTGACTAGCAAATGCATCTCCTAAAAATAAAACCTGAATGACCCAGATTAGGAAGTGCGTCTCCTACGGATGAAACTTCAATGGCTCCAACTAGAAAGTGCATCTCCTAGGAATGGACTCAAATGACCCAAAACTAGGAAGTGCGCCTAGTTGAACTTACATGACCCAAACTAGGAAGTGCGTCTCCTAGAGGTGAAATATCAACTTAGGAAGTGCGTCTCCTAAAACAAAAATATAACCTGAAAGACCCAGACTAGGAAGTGCGTCTCCTAGGGGTGAAACTTCAATGACTCAAACTAGGAAGTGCGTCTCCTAGGAATGAACTTAAATGACACAAACTAGGAAGCGCGTCTCCTAGGGGTAAAATCTCAATTTAGGAAGTGCGTCTCCTAAAACAAAATATAACCTGAAAGACCCAGACTAGGAAGTGCGTCTCCTAGGGCTGAACTTAAATGACCCAAACTAGGAAGTGCGTCTCCTAGGGGTGAAATCTCAATTTAGGAAGTGCGTCTCCTAAAACAAAATATAACCTGAAAGACCCAGACTAGGAAGTGCGTCTCCTAGGGGCGAAACTTCAATGACTCAAACTAGGAAGTGCGTCTCCTAGGGGTGAAATCTCAATTTAGGAAGTGTGTCTCCTAAAAGTATATCCTAAAAAAACCCAGGCTAGGAAGTGCGTCTCCTAGGGCTGAACTTAAATGACCCAAACTAGGAAGTGCGTCTCCTAGGGGTGAAATCTCAATTTAGGAAGTGCGTCTCCTAAAAGTATATCCCGAAATACTCAGACTAGGAAGTACGTCTCCTAGGGGTGAAACTTGAATGAACCAAACTAGGAAGTGCATATCCTAGGGCTGAACTTAAATAACCCAAACTAGGAAGTGCGTCTCCTAGGGGTAAAATCTCAATTTAGGAAGTGCGTCTCCTAAAACAAAATATAACTTGAAAGACCCGGACTAGGAAGTGCGTCTCCTAGGGGCGAAACATTCAATGACTCAAAGTAAGAAGTGCGTCTCCTAGGGGTAAAATCTCAATTTAGGAAGTGCGTCTCCTAAAACAAAATATAACCTGAAAGACCCAGACTAGGAAAAGCGTCTCCTAGGGGTGAAACTTCAATGACTCAAACTAGGAAGTGCGTTTCCTAGGAGTGAACTTACATGACCCAAACTAGGAAGTGCATCTCCTAGGGGTGAAATCTCAACTTAGGAAGTGCGTCTCCTATTCTCCAGGCGAGACCCCTGAACATAAGAAAAACTAAGACTAACATCTTAAGGAAACTAAAATGTGACCCTATTCTCCGGGACCCCTGAACTTAAGAAAACTAAAGACTGACAACTGGAGAAAACTAAAAATTGACCCTATTCTCCAGGAGGGACCCCTGAACTTAAGAAAAACTAAATACTAACATCTTAAGGAAACTAAAAACTGACCCTATTCTCCAGACGGGGCCCCTGAACTAAAGGAAAACTAAAGATTAACAACTTAAGAAAAATTAAAAAACTGACCCTATTCTCCAGGCGGGACCCCTGAAATTAAGGAAACTAAAGACTATCAACTTAAGAAAAATTAAAAAACTGACCCTATTCTCAAAAATTAAAAAACTAACCCTATTCTCCAGGCGGGACCCCTGAAATTAAGGAAACTAAAGACTATCAACTTAAGAAAATTAAAACTGGCCCTATTCTCCAGGTGGGACCACTAAAGATTAACAACTTAAGAAGACTAAGACATGACCCTATTCTCCAGGCGGGATCCTGAACTTAAAGAAAGCTAAAGACTCTTATGACTAGGGAGACTACCTAGGAGGTACGGTTCTTCTCAATTAAGGAAATGTCTAAGAGGTAAAAACCTTCTCAAACAGCCTTTGTGCTGACAAAATCTGGGCATGATACTTGAAAGGTTCAAGCTTCCAAGCTTTGATTTGGACACAGTCTTCGTCCCTGTTTCAAACAAAGAAAACTTGTGAGTTTAAAACATGGTGGTTGGTTTGTGGCCTTGACTTTGAGGGCGATTGCTCCTTCACTCCCCATGATAACATTGATTTCAACTTGAAAGACCTTGCTTATTTATTGACTAACCACTTTCTCTGTCACCCTTATCACAGAAAATACCTCTAATCCGTTCAAACCCACTATCCTCTATCTGTTGCACTTTACTCATGAATTGACATTTACCGAACCTTTGCATTTCACATAAATCCCAAAGCACGTCAATTGCCACCCACTCAGTGCGCATACTTTTCTTTCCTGACTTACGCCACTTTGATGTGCTAGCCAGATTGCGTTTTGTGCAAACTTTGATGTCATTTCTCACTTGTTCTGACCAAACAGACTCAAGAAGAGGAAGTAAACAAAACAAAAGGAACAGAGTAAGGGACAATGGAAAGAGATGATACCTAACAAGAAAATTGCAAAGTAGAAACTTATCAGATGTGGATACCAACTCTAATGACCATGACATGCACCTTTGGATTAAGTGGCCTAATTTGTCAGGCAAGTCTAATGTTCAACTCTTGTTGTACCTCTGAGTCGTGAAAATGGGCTTCGATGCTCCGATTATCTTATCTGATTCACGATCCTTATTCGACTTGTAGTGCCCGAATGGTTTTCACCATCAAGCCTCTCTCATTTTTTCTTTCTCTCAACTCTCTGTCGCCTTATGGTGCCTGTGAAGGTTTTCATCGATAAGATACTCTCATTTTGTTCTTTTCCTTTTCATTTCCTCTGATTCTGTAGATGACAAGGCATTGACCATAGTAAAAACATCATATGCTCCTGGCATGTCTAGCTCGGCACTCTCAAAGATTATCTAGGAGGTCTTTTTTTGGACTGTAATGTGGCTTTTGGACAGGGTTAGAAAGAAAGGATATCATAACGGCTCAAAATAACTAAGACAACGGGGTTAATTTATTTACAACTTTTGCAATCCATTCTAAAACTTTGCCCCAATTTCTAAAACAAGAGAATTTGATTCTTTTTTTTTTGAGATGGAATTTCTAAGAAAGACTGCCCCACTCTCGACTTCGTGGGATTATGAAATATTTTATTTGGTGCCGCCGAACCGTAAGGCTGCCTACGTATCTTGTGGTAACAAGAATCAGGTCGAACGTAGTTCACAAGGATGCTTTCTTTTGTTGCTATTTTTCTTTTTTTCTTTTTCTTTTCTTTTTTCTTTTTTTTTCTTTTTCTATTTTTTGTTTTTTTTTTCTTTTTGACTTTTCTCTTAGAATGAACTTTCTAAAACAAACCTAATGGGACATGATTTTTTTTTCTTTTCTTTTTATGACTCTGACTTGATTCCAAAATAGGGGAGGTCAAGAAAATTAGCATAGGCTCAAAAGGGGTACCGAATGGTATAAAGTGTTTGGGTAGCTGAAAGAGGGCCTCCCAATCCCTGAAAATTCCAAGTATAACACATGCAACTTGAAAATAAAAATGGAAGATCGTGCGCAATATTTCTTTTGCAGCTTTGGGATTGATATCACTGATATGCCTTCCATTTTTTTAGTGCCTTTTCAAGTACAGAACTCTCGTTGGGTGATTTCTTCTTTACGATGGATACCCTCCATCTGTTTGGAGCAAACTCCCTTGGCTTTATCTCGTAACTTGAGATGCACTTGAACTCAAAGCTGCTCGCTTCAAATTGTCCGGGATGCACTCTCCTTTAACTAATTCTTGTCATCCTATTAATCTTCCCAAATTATTTACCCTAGTTTCATATAGTTCGGCTTTAAATGATCTCGAGATATCCAAATCTTTACTTATTTCCCTCAAATGTCTCTATCATCTTCAAAATTGTTTCATTGCTTCATGATTAGAATAACTTTTAAGACCGGGATAAGAATTATGCGTGCACGTCATGTCACTAGAATCAGCATGAAAAGACTATAAAAGGAAAAGAGAACTAAACAAAAACTAACTAGAAATAACAGAAAACAGGAAATTGTATTAGACAGACGGTGAAAGGGTTTGAACAACAAAACAAGCAAAATACACTAGGGTTACATCCTTGGAAAAACCTAAATAACACTAAAAGGGGTACTACGACTAAATAAACTAGGCAAAATAAAAGGATAGAAGGGTTTGAGTCACAAGACAATATCTGGATTAAAATCGTGAAATAACCCGGACAACAGAAATGACAACAAAATAAACCACCAGGACTCCTCCCCGGTTAACCAAGAAAGGAGCGTCTTTCCAGTTACCAAGCTCGACATCCTAGCCACTGAGTTCCACATCAATATTATCAAGACCATTACCAACTTCAATATCATTAACTTCAGTCAGCAAGTTCCCAAGAGGATTCTCATAATCCCTGTCACCATGCATCGTCCCCACGAAGTGTGCATCATCATGTGCGGGTAAAGGATTCTGGGCGATATTCTTGGTGTCACTGTCTTGGATCACAATTATCCCTTCTTGAATCATTCTTTCTATTTCCCTTTTCAAAGCAAGACAATCTTCAATGCTATGACCTTGGGCATTAGAATGGTACATGCACCGTACAGTAGGATCAAAACCTTTTACATATGGGTTCGGAGTATAGCCGAGGAGCGGCTCGATCAAGCTAGCATGTTTTTACTTTTCAAACAGGCTTGTGTAGGATTCTCCGATTGGTGTGAAATTATTTCTTTGCCTTTGTTCCCCTCCATGCCCCAGCTTTCTAGGGTTGTTGGATGCTCGAAAATATTGTGAAGGCAAAAGTGCATTATGCGGTGATGGCGCTCGCCATAAGGATTGACCCAGTGGTTGAACAGATGACTGGACGTTGTTCGGAGGATAATACTGGGGTGGATTATGTGGAGCTCGGGGATTTTTTTTGGGTTGGGGTTGAGGCTGAGTATATTGGTGAGGCGGACCCGTTGGACCATGTCGTGATCCTGAGACAACCATGGCAACGTCATCATGTTCCTTCTCACCCAGCAAGCTTCCTGTGTCGTTCTGAATTGCTTGTGTTGTGGCTTTTAAAGTAGAATAGCTCATGATCTTGCTCTACTTCAGCCCATCTTCTACCATTTCTCCCATTTTTACAACATCATTAAAAGGCTTACCCACAGCCGAGGTCAAATGCCCAAAGTAAGTTGGCTCTTGAGCTTGAAGAAAGTACTCGACCATCTCGTCTTCTTCCATCGGGGGATTGACTCGGGCAGCTTGCTCTCTCCATCTGAGCCTGTATTCCCTAAAGCTTTCATTAGGCTTCTTTTCCATCTTGGTGAGGGAAATGCGATCCAGGACAATTTCTATATTGTACTGAAAGTGTCGGGCAAAGGCCTGAGCCATATCATCCCATGTGCACCACCTGCTAGCGTCTTGGCGGGTGTACCACTCCAAAGCTGCCCCACTCAGACTCTGACTGAAATATGCCATCAATAATTTGTCCTTTCCACCGGCGCCTCTCATCTTACTGCAGTAGCCACTCAAATGGGCCACGGGATCTCCATGTCCATCATACAAATCAAACTTTGGCATCTTAAACCCAACAGGCAGTTGGATGTCAGTAAACAAGCACAAGTCTTTGTAAGACACGCTCATCTGGCTCCCTATCCCTTGCATGTTTCTTAAAGACTGCTCTAAGATTTTCACCTTCCTGAATATCTCATCTTGCTCCACTGTCTTAGCAGGCTTTTCAGTTTTACCGGGAGGCTCAAAATAAGGAGCGTGGTAGTATGGATCCGAGACCTTGAAAGTTGGTTCTGGAACATAGTGTTGGGCATCGGGGACTTTGAACAACGTCTCGCTAGAGGATCGAGGAAAAGTAGCTGGTGGAGGAGATACAAAAACATGAGTGGTCAAAGGAGCGGAATATGAGGTGGTTTTGGCAGGTGGAGTGTGAAAAGGTTATGGGGAGATATCAGCAGCAGTAGGAAGCTGGATTTGTGACAGTGACGGAATGGTGACGAGGCTTTCAGTGTAGTTAGCAGGAACTAATGGTGGAGGACGCCCACTAATCTAGGCTTGGTATATTTCGGCCATCTGTTCTTTCAACCTTAAGACCTCTTCTTTCAACTCAGATTCTGATTCAACAATCTCCTTAGACGGATTAATGACACACGTGTCCAAGTCTTTGCTAGCCATGGCTACCTTGCTCTTTGACCTTGTGTTGTATGGAAGAGCTACCAGTTAAGAACCACAAACCAACCACCCTTCTGCTATAATGAAGATAACAAAGAGGAACAAAATGAAGTCATCATGTTAGCGTTAGGGCATTTAACATCTAAAAATATCACATTGCGTGCAATACACCTAGCAATAATTAACGGTTCAAGAATGACTTCGAGGGTCACAAGGTCACTTGGCATCATCCCAATTTGTTCATTTCAATCTTCTCTTTTCTTTTCTTTTCTTTTCTAGCACTTCTTGTCTTGCTCCTTCCTTCCTCTTTTTTTTTCTAATTATCACTCTTTTCTTTCCTCTCATTTCTCACATCCCATAATTCCATCTTTTTTTTTCCTTTTTTTCTTTTTCTTTTAATTTAAAAAAAATGATTCAATCGAACCCTATGTAGGTTGCCTACGTATCATGTTCCACATGAATCAGACCAAGCGTAGTTCTGGAAAAGTAATGGACAAAATAAACTAAGAAACAAAATCTTTTTGGATTTTTCATTTACAACTCTTTTTCGATTTTCAAATATAAAACAGGAAATACGATAACGGGAGACTTGACAAACTCAACTATACTATGACAAACTCTGACACCGACTAAAAGAATCAGTACTACTGAACATGACTATAAAGTACAAGACAACATAAAAAAATAGAATCAAAACATAAAAAGTCTCATTAAGCCAACTCCTGAATGCAGTGATCCTGATTGGATGGTCCTGGGGTGTCTGTCATGCTCAAGCTCTGATAAGTAGATCCACACCTGTATAAGAAAAATAAGACCAAATAGAGTTAAAACTTAGAATACTATGTGAGACAATAACACTCCCTATTGGACACGTGCAAGACATGATTGTGGCTATTTTTTTAAAATTAACCTACGTGGCTTATTAGCACAAACTCATCAAAGGTGACCTCATAGACATGGAAATACCTCACTAAAGCTTATGTGGATTCAAACTTCCAATAATCAAGGCCCAAAATTAATTTGCAAAAATGACCCATTTTGCAAGAATGGCTGATGTGGCCAGAAGTGGCTAAAGATGCAAACTCAAAAAAAGATGGACCTTAACATAATATGACACCTAGCTGTGGACTCAAGATTCTAAGACATGGGTCATTGAACCACTTTTGCGCAAATGATCCCATTTTTGCAAGAATGGCCGATGTGGCCAAAAGTGGCTAGACATACAAGATTTGGCTAAGACCTCCCGAAGCCAAGAACCTAAGACTCACTAGGAAGACCAGACCCTATGTGGGCTGCCTACATATCCCGCCCCGAAGGACGAGAATCAGGTATGCGTAGTTTGGGAAGATTGGATGCGAGCGAGAATTAAAAAAACAACTAATTTGGAGAACACATATTTTTTTTTTTGAAAAATGATAGGGAAGTGCAAAATCTTTTCGGATTTTTCATTTTCATTTTTTTGTCATTTTCTTGGAGAAAAATGTGAAAGAAAAATATAACTAGCCCTACTTGCTTCATTTTTACACTTTACCTCTTTTCTTTCTCATTTACCCTCAATCCTCATTGGTCCGTCAAATGACCCCTTTGCCCTTGAAGATTGCAACATGTAGCACATAGGATGCATCAGGATGGTCTTTTATTTTTGGGTACACCTGTCCTAGACGGACCCAACCCCTGTGTTGAGTCCCCTAAGTCAAATGCACGTGATGCAAACAAACGTTCCTACTAGGGATCCGGCATGAGGCTATGTTATTCTAGGTTTAAACCTGGGGTTGTGTTCTAGACCTGGCTTACCCGAGCGGACAACTCGAGCCGATGTGGGGGCAACGTACCGGGAGCACGAAAGTTTACCCGGCCTTGTTGCTGACCCAAGCCTCGTTCTATTTGTTATGACTTCTAACAGAAAAGTGGGCCACGCGTGCGTGTGCACCATATTTTTAGAAGACTCAGAAGGGAGGCGTAAGAAGACAGTTTAATACAGTTCAAATAATATCAAAGTGGTAAATAAGCGGCAATTAGCACATTAGGACTGGCACGCCTCTTTTTTTTACACACCTACCCCGAAGGATAGTGTATAGGGGAGTTTTTCCAATTTAAGTGACATTATTCGAAATGGGATTATTTAATTATCAGAGTCGCCACTTGGGATAGTTTATTTGGTGTCCCAAGTCACCGGTTTATTTTGAATCCCAAATCGAGGAAAATTTCGACTTTCCTTGTGAAGTCTGCGAACCAGAAATTCTGACTAAGAAATTCTGTTAACCCGGGGGAAGGTGTTAGGCACCCCCGGATTCCGTGGTTCTAGCACGGTCGCTTAAACTATTACAATTGGCCTATTATCTGATTTTAATACATGTTCAAACCTATAGTGCAATTTTAAATTATTTACCGCTTTTTAATTAATTTTAAAGAAGATTGAACGTCGTCAAAAATATGTCTTTGGATTGCGTTACATGAAATGCACCCGCGATCCGGAACACATTTTATTCAACATTTTAGGATTTGGATTTGGGTCACATGAAATGCACACCCGAATTTAGGAAGGTAGATTTATTAAAATGCGCGCCTAAAGCAACTAACGTGTTGATAACTTTGTGGGAGGCCATGAAAATTCGCTAAATGGCACGTCACGATTTCTAAATATTTTAATGTGAGTATTTAAAGAGGGCCACGCAATTTATGAATTTTGTTTGGCGCGGCGCACCTCTTTTTATTTTAAAGGCCATCCTAAAAGGGACTATCATTATCTACTAAGGGTTGTCTCTAGAAACTTAATTAATTAATGATATGAATCAATTACTAATAAAGGCATTCAACAATAAAAATTTGGGCCTCAAGATCAAGTCCAAACTTAAACAAGGGGACCACCATTATTGAAAGCCCCTTAATTCAAGTCTGCCACTTGAACTTGAAAGGCCCAAAGGCTGCATTACAATTAAATTAACAGTTTTAAAACATGAATTCAGGCCTTCAACCTATTGGGCTTCATAATCAGCCCAAGAAGAATGGAAATGCCTTCAGCTTTATAAAAGCTGTCAAACGATTGGGCTTCAGTACAAGCCCAATTTGATGAGGTCTTTAACGGACTGCAAAAGGCACTGGTTCAAGGCTGGAAATACTTGGACTTCTCATTAAGTAACTGGGCCCAATGTTAAGCCCAGTTTTCATGGTCCAAGTAATATGAACAATAGTAGAGACAAAATCAGCATTAACATGAAAATGTAAGATCAAGGACCTGATTACCTATTTTTTAAAATTTGGTATCAATTAAACGGTGATTCAACTTATAAGCTCACACTCTTGACTTTACCTTTAATGGCAAGTAGATGGACAGACTACATTAATTAACAGGTTTGAAGCTAAAATATGAACAACTGGATATTTTTTTATGTTTTTGCAGATCTTTAAAACTCTAGAGTCTAGGTGACAGGATTTTAACACTAAACAGGAATTATCAACGTCCGCAGGAATAAAAACTAACACAAGCTACCTAATCACTTTATGATATAACACCTGAATCATATGGGACTCAAACTAAAATTTAAAAACCTGATAATGAGCATTTGAGGTAGAAAATCACACGCAGAATATAGGGGCAGGCACTAATAAAGCCCAAACCAATTTCTACATTTGAATTAACACTAGCTTATAAAACCTATCTGAATTACTAAACTAGAACAAACAAATAGAACCCTGTTAAAGTTCATAGTCCATACAATAAGGTCTTAGCTAAATCATGAAACTACTTGAAATACAATAAATCAACAAATCATTCAAAGTAAAAGAAAATACAACAGAACAATCACTGCAGCATTTTTATTCCACTTCTAACTGGAGAGCTACATCAGGACAAATTCAGGATGGGTACCTGGACATTAGCACAAAATGAAGTGAAGTTGAAGTCAGCTAGGCAGCAACAAACAAACAACGGTCAACAACAACTTGAGATCAATTTCCAGCCCGGGAAGTGGTATCAAAAAAGCCAGGAAATAGTTTCGAATGAACAGCAACAGTAAACACCCAAAACCAAGCTTGAATGACCCCAAATTGAGCTTGAAATAACCTCAGGGACCTCTAAACTTCAACTACTGAAATTTTTAGGATCTTCAATGCTTAGAAACCTAAGATCTAAAACTCTAAATGCTCAAAACTCTCAGACTTTTGCAGAACTTTTGTTGATTTTCAGTTTCCCTCTCAAACTTCCAAATTTTAAGATTTTTTTTTGGTTTTTTTTTGGACTGGAATTTCGAATTTTCATATTCTATGGCTTTCTAACTTTGAATTTTGAATTTCAAATCTTTCCCCTTCTAAACTTTTGAATTTTTGAATTTTTTTCAGATTTTTTAGAACTCTCCAACTTCTAAATTTTTGAATTTCAGAACTGTAGCTCCCTAAAACTTCTAAAACTTTTTAATTTCTTGAATTTCAGATCTCTCAAACCTTCTAAACTTTTCAGATTTCTAAAACTTCTAAAAACTTCTATTGCAAGGCAAGGGATTGCCCCTTTTATAGGCAAAGGCTAGGGCAACTTTCAGATTTTCTTTTGCACCCTTGCCCCCTTATTAATTTTCAGTTTTAGCTTAGTTAGTCCTTCAATTCATGACTTGTTGGTCAAGTTATACTACCAAGTTCCTGAATTTCAAATTAAAACCCCAATCTAGAAGGTTCTAGGGGGTTCCAATTCAGTTACTGCAGGATTCTTTTATTAGACTACCCAATATACCCTTAATTCAATTCAAAATTACTAGCCTATGCTAACTAAACCCAGCCCCCCATTTAACTAAACCATGGTTACTTACCCAAAGAGCTGGAAATGATCAACTATAACCAAACAATTTCAAATATAATAAAATTCCTTAAAACTGAACTAATGATCTCATAGCCTATTTTGAACTTGAATTAAATCTAATTAAGAAATATCCTAATCATTGAACTAATAAAAACAGTAAACTAACAATTAAAATAAACCATTCAAAACGAAAACAAAGTAAAAATTAATATCATATAGCAACAATAACAATCATGGAATCAGAATCAAACAAACAAAATAAGAACAAAATTTAAACTATACGATTGTAATCAGAATCCTAAGCTAAACACAAAAAATAAAATAATAAAAGAAACAAAAATAGAAGAATAAGAAAAACAGAAAGTAAAAAAAAAAAAAGAAATACCTCGAAATTTGACTTGGACTCAAACACTGGCAGGTTTCTTGGAATTATTTGGACTATAATCATCCTTATCATGTGTTTTCATGAGAAAACACATGATTAAAAGCTATTATAGGCCAGAACTGATTAACCCCCAATTTTGCAAAATTAGGGTTCCTGGCCCAATTTCGATCTAAAATTCGAGGCATCCTGGGATGATTCAAGGGCTATGGGTTGTGGATTCGTAAAGAGGGGGGTAAGGAGGCCACAGGGTGTAATTTTGGTGGGATTTGGAGGCGGCGCCGCCGGACACGGCGGAGGTGGCGACCACTGTTTTGATTATTCGACAAGTTGGGGTGGGATTTGAAGGGAACGGTGGTCAGATTTGGAAGGAGGAGGAGGAGAAGATGTTGTGGTGTATTTTTGGGAGCATTTGGAGACTTGCCGCCGGCGGAGGCGATTTCCGGCCGGCGGCGGACGGTGGAGGACGGTGGTGTATATTAGGGGTGTGAGAGACGACGGTTTGGGGGGAGGGGGGGTAGGGGCCTTCCGACATTTATATATCCCAAACCTCGTTAGTTCCGGACTGTTGGATTGATGAGATCCAACGGTCATGATTAGAAGGGGGTGAAACAGTGTCGTTTAGTCATTAAGGGGGGTCTGGACCGGGTTGGTATAATTGGGCTGGTTCAGGGGTTGGACAGGTTTCCTTGGGGGTTGGCTTGGGCTGTTAAATTGTGCTAGTATTGGCCCAAAACAGACCAGCTTTTCTCCTTTTATTTCCAATTAATTCTTTTTCTTTTGTTTGGTTTTTTCTCTTTTTCTTCTTTTTTATTAATTTTAAAACTAAACTAAAATTAAACCTCAAAATTAATTCAACTACCTAATTAAGCTACAATTAAACTACTACCAATTTAAAGGAAATTAATAAACCCAAAAACTAAAATTAAAATCAAACAAAACAAATCAAAGTTTCTTTATGATTTTTTTTTGTATTTTTGTAAAAGCCTAATTACTAATTAGTCTAAAAATATGTAAAATTAAATCCTAAATACTCATGCAATATTTTTGTATTTTTATGAATTATCATGCACACACAAATAAAAATACACACAAAATACGCAATTAAATCCTAAAAATTAAATAATAAAAGAAAAATTCTAATTCTAAGAAGTCTATAGGAATAATTCAAGCGAGGCAAAAATCACGTGCTCACAGCTGCCCCTCTTTGCTCAGAGACACGAGGGGTTTTCGGGTAAAGATAAATGAGCAATTATGAGAGAGTTTTGCCTGCTTGGCACTCCATGAGAAGCATTTTTGAAAAAATGTCTGACCGAACCTTGCTTCAGAGGTTGCCTACATATCCTTGGCTATAAAGCAATCAGGTCAGTGTAGTTCTGGAAGGTTTGGTAGCTGGGACTACCAGGAGCTGTGATTTCACTGCTGCTGCTGCTGCTACTGCTTGCTGACCTCCTTATTACACCAAAAGGAAAATCAAATCTAAGCTAGCTATTGCCTATCAACTATGAGTTACAAGATTCCTATCTATAAATCTCTTGAAGCTTGATCTTGAGTCTTAGCTGATTTTGCCGTGGACTCCGATCTGAATCTTGATGCTCGCAAGCTGTGGGTGTTGGTTCTTTCTTCAGCATTGTGTCAAAGCGGGACAGGCGGAGCTTGTGACTTCAATCAAGTTTTGAGCAGTCTGCATCTCTATTCACTTCGGCATTTTGAATTCACTTCTTTTTGTTCTTTTCTTCTTTTCTTTATTCTGGATTGAGACTCATTCCTTTGGTCGTCTCGAATCCTGTGCCTTGAGGTAAAACCTGCTCAGACACCAAAACAAACAAACGAACAAAATTTTTCTGCCCCAGTTTTCACTAGGAAAATTTCGTGAGTTATTTGTGACAAAGTCTGAAATCTTTTTTTTTTTCAAGAATTCGGGAGTGAAGCTCTATCACTAAAATGTCAACTCAGGTATTGGATCCCTAATGTTGTCAGCAAAAGGTAAAAACTCAACTCAGGGGTTGGAGCCCTAATGTTGGTAAAAGGTAAAACTCAACTCAGGGATTGGGGCCCTAATGTTGGCTAAAGGGAAAAACGCTCAACTCAGGGATTGGAGCCCTAATGTTGGCTAAAGGGTAAAACGCTCAACTCAGGGATTGGAGCCCTAATGTTGGCTAAGGGTAAAATGCTCAACTCAGGGATTGGAGCCCTAATGTTGGCTAAGGGAAAAACGCTCAACTCAGGGATTGGAGCCCTAATGTTGGCTAAAGGGAAAAACGCTCAACTCAGGGATTGGAGCCCTAATGTTGGCTAAAGGGAAAAATGCTCAACTCAGGGATTGGAGCCCTAATGTTGGCTAAGAGTAAAACGCTCAACTCAGGGATTGGAGCCCTAATGTTGGCTAAAGGAAAAAATGCTCAACTCAGGGATTGGAGCCCTAATGTTGGCTAAGGGTAAAACGCTCAACTCAGGGATTGGAGCCCTAATGTTAGCTAA
>NW_017670277.1:105769-176318 GCF_001879085.1 Nicotiana attenuata
ATCTTTAAAACTCTAGAGTCTAGGTGACAGGATTTTAACACTAAACGGGAATTATCAACGTCCGCAGGAATAAAAACTAACAAAAGCTACCTAATCACTTTATGATATAACACCTGAATCATACGGGACTCAAACAAAAATTTAAAAACCTGATAATGAGCATTTGAGGTAGAAAATCACACGCAGAATACAGGGGCAGGCACTAATAAAGCCCAAACCAATTTCTACATTTGAATTAACACTAGCTTATAAAACCTATCTGAATTACTAAACTGGAACAAACAATAGAACCCTGTTAAAGTTCATAGTCCATACAATAAGGTCTTAGCTAAATCATGAAACTACTTGAAATACAATAAATCAATAAATCATTCAAAGGAAAAGAAAATACAACAGAACAATCACTGCAGCATTTTTATTCGACTTCTATCTAGAGAGCTACGTCAGGACAAATTCAGGATGTGTACCTGGACATTAGCACAAAATGAAGTAAAGTTGAATTCAGCTAGGCAGCAACAAACAAACAACAGTCAACAACAACTTGAGATCAATTTCCAGCCCGGGAAGTGGTATCAAAACAGCCAGGAATAGTTTCGAATGAACAGCAACAGTAAACACCCAAAACCAAGCTTGAATGACCCCAAATTGAGCTTGAAATAACCTCAGGGACCTCTAAACTTCAACTACTGAAATTTTCAGGATCTTCAATGCTTAGAAACCTAAGATCTAAAACTCTAAATGCTCAAAACTCTCAGACTTTTGCAGAACTTTTGTTGATTTTCAGTTTCCATCTCAAACTTTCAAATTTTAAGGTTTTTTTTGGTTTTTTTTTTGGACTGGAATTTCGAATTTTCAGATTCTATGGCTTTCTAACTTTGAATTTTGAATTTCAGATCTTTCCCCTTCTAAACTTTTGAATTTTTGAATTTTCTTCAGATTTTTTAAAACTCTCCAACTTCTAAATTTTTGAATTTCAGATCTGTAGCTCCCTAAAACTTCTAAAACTTTTTAATTTCTTGAATTTCAGATCTCTCAAACCTTCTAAACTTTTCAGATTTCTAAAACTTCTATTGCAAGGCAAGGGATTGCCCCTTTTATAGGCAAAGGCTAGGGCAACTTTCAGATTTTCTTTTGCACCCTTTCCCCCTTATTAATTTTCAGTTTTAGCTTAGTTAGTCCTTCAATTCATGACTTGTTGGTCAAGTTATACTACCAAGTTCCTGAATTTCAAATTAAAACCCCAATCTAGAAGGTTCTAGGGGGTTCCAATTCAGTTACTATAGGATTCTTTTATTAGACTACCTAATATACCCTTAATTCAATTCAAAATTACTAGCCTATGCTAACTAAACCATGGTTACTTACCCAAAGTGCTGGAAATGATCAGCTATAACCAAACAATTTCAAATATAACAAAATTCCCTAAAACTGAACTAATGATCTCATAGCCTATTTTGAACTTGAATTAAATCTAATTAAGAAGTATCCTAATCATTGAACTAATAAAAACAGTAAACTAAGAATTAAAACAAACCATTCAAAACGAAAACAAAGTAAAAATTAATATCATATAGCAACAATAACAATCATGGAATCAGAATCAAACAAACAAAATAAGAACAAAATTTAAACTACACGATTGTAATCAGAATACTAAGCTAAACACAAAAAATAAAATAATAAAAGAAACAAAAATAGAAGAATAAGAAAAACAGAAAGTAAAAAAAAAAAATACCTCAAAATTTGACTTGGACTCAAACACTGGCAAGTTTCTTGGAATTATTTGGACTATAATCATCCTTAATCATGTGTTTTCATGAGAAAATACATGATTAAAAGCTATTATAGCCCAGAACTCATTAACCCCCAATTTTGCAAAATTAGGGTTCCTGGCCCAATTTCGATCTAAAATTCGAGGCATCCTGGGATGATTCCAGGGCTATGGGTTGTGGATTCGTAAAGAGGGGGGGTAAGGAGGCCACAGGGTGTAATTTTGGTGGGATTTAGAGGCGGCGCCGCCGGACACGGCGGAGGCGGCGACCACTGTTTTGATTATTCGACAAGTTGGGGTGGGATTTGAAGGGAACGGTGGTCAGATTTGGAACGAGGAGGAGGAGGAGATGTTGTGGTGTATTTTTGGGAGCATTTGGAGACTTGCCGCCGGCGGAGGCGATTTCCGGCCAGCGGCGGACGGCGGCGGACGGTGGAGGATGGTGGTGTATATTAGGGGTGTGAGAGGCGACGGTTTGGGGGGGGGGTCGGGGCCTTCCGACATTTATATATCCCAAACCTCGTTAGTTCCGGACCGTTGGATTGATGAGATCCAACGGTCATGATTAGAAGGGGGTGAAACGGTGTCGTTTAGTCATTAAGGGGGGTCTGGACCGTGTTGGTAAAATTGGGCTGGTTCAGGGGTTGGACGGGTTTCCTTGGGGGTTGGCTTGGGCTGTTAGATTGTGCTAGTATTGGCCCAAAACAGACCAGCTTTTCTCCTTTTTTTTTTCCAATTAATTCTTTTTCTTTTGTTTGGTTTTTTCTCTTTTTCTTCTTTTTTATTAATTTTAAAACTAAACTAAAATTAAACCTCAAAATTAATTCAACTACCTAATTAAGCTACAATTAAACTACTACCAATTTAAAAGAAATTAATAAACCCAAAAACTAAAATTAAAATCAAACAAAACAAATCAAAGTTTCTTTATGATTTTTTTTTTTGTATTTTTGTAAAAGCCTAATTACTAATTAGTCTAAAAATATGTAAAATTAAATCCTAAATGCTCATGCAATATTTTTGTATTTTTATGAATTATCATGCACACACAAATAAAAATACACACAAAATATGCAATTAAATCCTAAAAATCAAACAATAAAAGAAAAATTCTAATTCTAAGAAGTCTATAGGAATAATTCAAGTGAGGCAAAAATCACGTGCTCACAAGGTCCACAAATACAGTAATATCAACAAACAATAAAGCCAAGCATAGATCATATTAACAAGCTCGAATTCTGAACCCTGAACCAGAAGTTCTGTGTTCTTGTCCCCAGCAGAGTCGCCAGAGCTGTCACACCTCCTTTTTACCCGAGGGGGATAGGGAGTTTTTCCAATTAAAGTGACAATAATCGAGATGGGATTATTTATTTAAATTCAGAGTCTCCACCTGGGATAATTCATGGTGTCCCAAGTCACCATTTTATTTTAAATCCCAAATCGAGAAAAATTGACTCTGTTTTAAAGGTCTGCGAAACAAGAAGACCGAGTAAGGAATTCTGTTAACCCCGGAGAAGGTGTTAGGCATTCTCGGGTTCCGTGGTTTTAGCACGGTCGCTTTAATCATACTCGGCTTAATTAAATTGCTTATATACGTATTTCTTAGAACCTATGCATGTACCTTTCTTACCACTTTTAATAATTGAATTATGGAATTACCTTAAAATAAGTCACGCGTACGTGTACTCATTTTGTTTGGCGCGTCAAGAATCATGTCACGCGTACGTGTCCACAATTAATCACGCTTTATTAATATTAAGAAAGTTTAACCGAAGTTGTGCGAACGCATACCTCGATTTATTTTGAAAGTCGTAATTATGTCACGCGAACGTGTACACAATCACGATGATAGTTTAAAAGCGTGGCTAAAAGTATACTAGCGGTGTTCATGAGGTATTTAACTTATTCAAATTTTGAACAAAATAGCATCAGAATTTGAGGAGGAGCGGAGCGCTGGCGGCGGTGGCTGGTTGTTGTGGGCGGCTGGTGGAATGATGAATTTGAGAGGAGGGGGTTGGTGCGTTTTTGTTGATGTGCCGCTGGTAGGTGGAGAGGTGATGGGTGCTGAAGAAGAAAGGTGGAAATGGCTGTTTGGAGATTGGGGTCTTTTAGGGTTTTTGGGTGGTAGAAGTTGAAGATGAGGGGTGTTCCTTTTTGGATGACAGATGATAAAAACGGCTGACCTTTTTTTGGGGTTCTTTTAGGTTCGAAAATTAGGGTTCTCTAGGTTAGAGATGGTTATTAGGGTGGCCTTGGGATTGTGGGCTTAGAAATTATGGGCTAGGTTCGAATTGGGCCAAATTTTGGCAAAATTAACTTTAAAAGTGGCCCTTTAACTCTGCTAGACTAAAAATATTAACTCCTAAAATAATAACCATAAAATTGTGAAATCATTCCTAATTATTAAAACAAACTACATTATGACATGAAGTTATATATATTGATATTTTCAAAGATTATACTAAAAATAAAAATGGGTAAAATATTATTTTTCTAAAAATACCTAATACCTTAATTAAATAGAGAAAAATGAAACTATTTTTGTATTTTCGAATTTTTGTGATAAAATAAAGTAAAAGAGTCAAAACTAGTTAAAACAGCGATATTTAGACCTAAACTAAATATTTAAGCGCTAAAAAGTGTAAAATCTCGGGGAGGGTAAAAGATTACATGTCTACAATAAGGTTCCGATACGTCGAACCCTCGAAAAATCCAACGGATACAAAAAACACATGCTAAGGCATACAAAATTTTTCACTAAGTCTTTTAGCCGTAAAGAGGGAAAAATTTTAGCCAATTTAGAGGCCGAATCGGCCCTACTTAAAGAGCCTAAGGGCCGATATATAATATCCTAAGGGCCAACAAAAAGAGCCTAAGGGCCAATATAAAAAAGCCTAAAGGCCGATCTAAAAAAGCCTAAGGGCTAACCTTATTTCGAGTGAGCAAATACTCACTCGACTACTAAGCCCAAGGGCTACCCGAGTTCGAGCAAATTCTCATTCGGGGACTATCTATAAAGCCTAAGGGCTAACCTTATTTCGAGCGAGCAAATACTCACTCGACTACTAAGCCCAAGGGCTACCCGAGTTCAAGCAAATTCTCACTCGGGGACTATCTATAAAGCCTAAGGGCTAACCTTATTTCGAGTTCGAGCAAACGTTCACTGGACTACTAAGCCCAAGGGCTACCCGAGTTCGAGCAAATTCTCACTCGGGGACTATCTATAAAGCCTAAGGGCTAACCTTATTTCGAGTTCGAGCAAACGCTCACTCGACTACTAAGCCCAAGGGCTACCCGAGTTCGAGCAAATTCTCACTCGGGGACTATCTATAAAGCCTAAGGGCTAACCTTATTTCGAGCGAGCAAATACTCACTCGACTACTAAGCCTAAGGGCTACCCGAGTTCGGGAAAATTCTCACTCAGGGACTATCTATAAAAGCCTAAGGGCTAACTTTAATTCGAGTTCGAGCAAATCCTCACTCGACTATAAAGCCTAAGGGCTATCTTTCATTTCAAGTCCGAAACATATACCCACTCAATCATTAACCCAAGGGCTACCTTACCTCATCGACTGTTTAGTCTAAGAGCTACTCAAACTCAAGTTTAAACGACCATTCGAGGTACGTTGATCAGAAACGGTCGAGGTCTTTACTTATTTTAGGCCATTACCATCTCAAGTCTGTGAACACTTAAAGGGAATTTTATACTAAGACACTCTGACCCACACAAAGGAGTAACAGATTCCGGAGCCATGGAAGGATAAAAGTTTTGTGTAAACCTATTTACAAGGGCTATAAGTCACGATCAAGGATGCCTCATAAAGGCCGATCAGCCTCAAAAGCGAAGAATCACGAAGAACACGAAACCTAAGCAGCATGATCTTTATCGATAGAAGTGTCTTCATCTTCAGAATCGTATCCACCGCCAGATTCACTAGAGTTTTCGGAGTTTTCCTCAGGAAATGCCAGCGTCGAAGCTTTGTTCCTTTATCGCCTGCATCACGGCGATGGTATCATGATAAGTCCGGGTAAAGACCAAGGACTCAATTCGTTTCTTGTCATTACACTCCAAGAAACGCGGGGACTATCTGTATACGGTAGAAATCGGAGAGCTCAATTTCGAAGACTGGATTACACTCCTTGTCCGAGTTTTGGAAGCTCGAAGTAAGAATCAAGCCAGGATGAGCGCACCTCGAGAAGCAAATCGGGGACCCGTCATGATCTGCCTCAAGGGCAGTACAATTTCGAGGGCACTCAAGAAAGAGTTGGAATTTCTCAAGGATGGGTCAGGGGATAAATTGTAGGATAAGATTTGTACGAAATAGTACAAGTCCATACTAGGTTGTTATACAGCTGTACCAATAGAATTCTTTATCATAATTGGAAATGTACCATATTAGGGTTTCCTCCTCCTATATAAAGGGGACCCCAATCATTTGTAAGATAGACATTATTCACTACAATAGAACATTCCACTCTGCTTCTCTTGTTTAACGTGCTCAACAATTATTCTTCAGCTTTATTGTCTTTACTTTATTGTTCATATTTCATTGTTCTTAGCTGACCTCGAGGTCCCTGGGATAATCAAGCTCGAGGCCCCTATTGCTCCAACAACACTAATTTGGTTCACCAATTCTTCTTACTTAAGCTTAATATTACTTGTATAATCACTAGTATTAGAATATATCACATATCTTTAAAACCACAAATCAAATTTAATTGTTACTCGTATTTTCGAGGTAAACAATACTCTTTACTCCAATAGCAACTTTAGAAAAAAGAAGTTAATTCCTTCTTAAAATATAAAAATATTAAATCTTGTGGACCACAAAAAAAAGTGAATTAAAGTGGACCGGAGGGAGTAATTGTTATTATCATCAGCTGCATTTAAGAAGAAGAATAAGAAGAGCTCCACAACTCAAGAATAAGCTCAACCATGGCATGGCGGGTGGTTTTGCTGACTGTTTTCTTCGATCATATAAATGGGTAGGAATGACATGTATAATTGACTGAATCGTGCATGAAGAAAGATTTATTTTTTTCACAGGGCAACCTCAATCCTTTGGCAATGTTTAATTTATTCATCTTTCTGGTTTTGGGTTTCAAGATCGAATGTCACGAAGGAAATTGGATTATTTCTTTACTTTTAGCTGGATATCTTTAGTTGTAATAGTCTATAAGTTTGTTATTGATCAAATCCGCTTCAAAAAGAAGTCTCGTCGGAATGTAATACTACATTTTAATTTCTGGCATGAATACCGTTATTAGTAAGGTGAAGTGTATAAATAGCCATTTTAGGACCGGTTTTAAAAAATAGCCGGCTTTAAATAGTTTTTAAACTTTAGCCATCCGAAATCAAATTAAGACCTACAGGACTAAAGTTAAAAATCACTAATTTGAAATTTCAAACTTCAACCTTCGGGTCTAAAGTTGAAATTGCAAAAGCATAACCAATCGTGCCTTACATCGATCAAGGGAGCCATCAGACTTCTTTTTTATACGATAGACTCATTTACAGCCAATAACATTAACACTAGAAGGCCGACGAACAAGAGACGATGCCTTATTTGCAAGTAAAGCATTGAACTCCTCTGCGATAGCACTTCTCCATCTTCCTTAACATCAGAGCTGAAACAAGTAGGCTTTACAGGCAAATTAGTCAAAGACATAGAACTAAGAGCGTACTTTGGATTTGGTTTAACCACGCAAAACTTAGATCGAGTAATCATAGGGTGAGTTGAATCAAAAGTTGATGTCTCGGTAATAGAAGCGGGTATAGGACATGGTATCGTGCTAGACAAAGGCAAAGATGGGCGGTTGTGGAGCTAGGTGGAGAGGAAGACAAATTAGTATACTCAATAGGAGAAGAGGACGGACTGGTGGTTGTGGATAGGGGTGTTCATAAAAATTCGAAAAATCGAACCAAATCGAAAATCAAACCAAACCGACCAAAAAAACCGATACTTTTTTATTTGATTTGGTTTTGGTTTTGAATTTTAAAAACCGATCAAATTTGGTTTGGTTTTGGTTTTAATCAAAAAATAACCGAACCAAACCGACTATAGGAGTAGCTATTTCAAATTTATTATTACACCTATATATATGTATATTTTTATACAAAGTTTCAAAAAATTTATGGTGAATGTTAATCGTTTGCACTTTTAGCACAATCTTTTACCTTTATATTCTAGTTTGATTGGTAATTTTCTTTTGTTAAGTGTAAGAACCCATTTCATGTTAAGAAAAATATTTTTTTAATTGAGTCCTTAAATTATTCATCACTATTTGATTCAATTATCATCGATATATTTAGTAAATAATAGATTTCTCAAAGGGCAATTGATTTGATAGTGTTACGTTGAAAATGTGATCGCCGGAATATGTGTTTGGTAGTGTATGTCTTATATTTAAGAAAAAACCGATAAATAACTGGAAAAAACCGAAAACCGACAAAACCCGACATAAACCGAATCGAGAAAAAACCGACTTAATTGGTTTGGTTTGGTTCTAATATTTGAAAAATCAACTTACTTGGTTTGGTTTCTTTTTAGGGAAAAACCAATCTAAACTGAACCATGAACACCCCTAGTTGTGGAGGAACGAGTAGATTCCAGAGATTCTATAGATGTACGACTTGACAATACAGCAAGTGTAGGAAGGAGGACACGAGGCACAGAAGGACGTGCAGGAAGAAAAGCAGATAGATTTGCATATTGAAAGTAATGCTCAATAAAGCAAATAGAATGACTGATATAGACACGGTTAATATCAAGATGTAAACATTGATATCCTTTGTGACTAGAGCTATACCCTAGAAACACGCAAAGAGAAAAAGGAGAACCAACTTTAACAACGATAAGGACGTAGATTAGGATAACAAAGACACCTTCATAGAGAGAGTGCTTAGCTAGAGAGTGAGAAGGAAGATGATTAATATAATAAGGTGAACAGCACTAAGGAAAGCTTCTACCCACAAATAAAGAGGTGCATGAGCATGGAAAAGTAAAGTGTCGTGCAACATCAATGATATAACGGGGCTTGTGCTCTGCTATACCATTTTGTTAAGGTGTGCATGGGACCATGAGAAGGAGAAGGGAGATAAATGAGGAATTTTGATACTCACCCCCTCCATCGGAACAAATGCCTTAATAGACCCACCAAATTAATTTTCAACAAGAAGTTTAAAATGGATAAAACAAGATATTATATCACTTTTATGACAAAGATGATAAATCCAAGTATAATGAGTGAAACCATTAATAAAAAGTAGTACATAATATTGATAACCACTGACTGAGGGCACGGAAGAATGCCAAACATTAGAATGAATTAATACAAAAACATAAGAAATACTTGAACTACTTAAAAAAAATGACAAAACCAAATATTTAGAACTAAGCAAGAGTTACCTATAAAAGAATTAGAAAAAGTCATAGAAAATGAAATAAACTTTCTAGATCTAAGTAAATCTAAGATAACATGACTTGGATGCCCCAAGCGTGCATGCCAAATAGGCACCGAGTCATGTAGGACAACAAAGGTAGATGGCTGAGCAAATGATGATAAGGTAGAGGAAGACTAAAAAGGATAAAGAAGCCCATCAGTGCGGGAGTAATGCAGAACTTTCCCGATCGCCAAATCCTTGACATTAAAACCCCGAGGAAGAAAGTTAATCGAGCAATTATTTATATATAGATAATAAATTCTTGCAAAGTTCAGAAACATGTAAAGAAGGGGATAAGTGAAGGAACAAGTAGGAGTAAAAAGAGAGGAAGAACCAATAGCAGTAACGGGAATACGAGTACCATTACCAACCAAGATAGATTCATTTGAAATAAGAGAAAAAGAAGAGAGATTACCCGAATCATAAATCATGTGTGTAGTTGCTCCAGAATACAAGTACTGATTCTTGTCTGGTGGAGACTGCAATGAGAGTGCTGCCATATTTGCCTGAAGATTAGGAGAAGTATAAGCATAGTCATAGTGCTAAGGACAAGAAAGTATTGTGTGACAAGAAAAATCACAAATTTGACAATCATAGTAAGTAGAAATGGGAGAAGGAGCCATAAATACAGGCAAATGATAAGGCGAGGGAGCCAAGATACCACGAGCAGAGGTAGAAAACGGGAAAGGACCACCACTAGGAACCCCAAAAAGTGGCTGGCTATAATAAAATTGCGAAATAGTGCCACGGCCAAAATCGCGACCACGACCACCTTCTCGACCACGACCTCGACCACCACCACCACCTCCCTAATGTCCAGATGAAGCAGAGGAAAGAGGATCAACCGTAGTAGAAACCAAAGTTGTAAGAGCTGATACTAGATCAGGAGAGGCTGGTGTACGAGTCTCATGAGTATGGAGCATCGTCCATAGCTTAGAAAATTGAAGAGCATGACGCATGTGCTGTCACACCTTCTTTTTCCCCAGGGATAGTGAGTTTTTCCAATTAGAGTGACATTATTCGAAATGAGATTATTTATTTAATTTAGAGTCGCCACTTGGAATAATTTATGGTGTCCCAAGTCACCGGTTTATTTTAAATCCAAAATCGAGGAAATTTGACTCTGTTTTATAGTCCGCGGAACACAGAAGATCGGATAAGTAATTCTGTTAACCCGGAAGAAGGTGTGAGGCACTCCAAATTTTCGTGGTTTTAGCACGTCTCTCAACAATTAATAGTTGGCCTAATTATCTGATTTATTACACGTTTAAAACCTATTGTGCATTTTTTACTTTTTAACCGCTTTTAATATTTATGGAATTTATTTAAATAAGTTGCGATATCGCGCACTTATTGTTTTTGTACACATTGCGAATCACGTCATATGAAATGCACCCCCGATTTACAACATGTTTATTTTTATTATTATTTGAAGTTATGGTCGAGTCACGTGAAACGCACACTCGAATTGGGGATTATGTATCATGACATGCCACGGGAACCGTACTCATAGTCATGATAATTTATTTAAACACGTCTAAAGTAAGCTACGATATTCGAATTAACAACTTACATTTGGGATTGTTGTGAAGTCACGAAATATGGAATTTATTTGGGGAAAACATGCACATTAGTAATTAGCTTAAACTAATTTGTGAAGTATTTTAGTCTTTTTTTTTTTTAAAAGAAATTTAAACTACAATGATGATTCTGATGACATTAGCATAAACTTGATTCCAGTGAGATGATAGATATAGTCTGAGACGATAAAGAACTCAAACCAATTCTAAATCTACTTACTTTGCAACTTGGGGCTAACCAACAGAAAATCATGGAAAAGGGTGGTCATGGGCCCAACATTTTTTCATACAGTGGAGCCTTGATAAAATATTCACATTAGGGTCCAAAAGCTCCTTCACCATAAGGCAACGAAAACTGGTCCCATTGGAGCATCGGGCCCAGTCAATATGAGCCAACAAGACAACTTAGAATTTTGAGAATTAGAATATCTAATCAATTCATAACATTATCAAATTAAACCAATATTATGCTAAATAACAATTAATCAGAAATCACAAGAATTTCAGTTTGAACAAATTTGAAATACATTAATGAGCCATTCTATCAACTGCAACCATTATTTACAAACTTGCATCAAAAATAAAAATTTCAAACGAACTCTTATACTATTGCTTCCAGCACTGGATATGAGCAGCCTTTAGAATCGCATGTTCAAGCTCCGTAACTCATGACTTTGTGAACCAGACACCTCACAGAGATGGATCTGACCAACAGGTGGTCAGATACATCACTTAGTCATTCTGAACCTTCCTTCAAGTGTGAATCACCATTAATATTGAAAATTTTAACAGACAGCAAAGATTCAGTCAACTTAGACTTAATTAGGACATACATGTTACTTATCACAACAAAGAAGTTCAAAATGTGAAATTCATTTATGAAACAATGAAAGCATTACGGATACTCTTAGGGGTCGTTTGGTAGGGCGTATAAGAATAGTGCTGAATAAGGTATATTAATAATGCAGGGATTAGTAATGCATGGGTTAGTAATGCAAGTATTCGTTATGTAGAGATTATGTTTATCCATTGTTTGGTGTGGTGTATTACAAATTAAAATGCATTGCAAATGTCCTCTATATTCTTTAGCTTTAACGGACTTTAAGGACAACTTTATCTTTAACCATGCTAATGCATGCATTAATAACCTTGGTATTGCTAATACCACGGTTTGCTATGCATTAGCTATAATAGGATAATACCAAATATGGTGTATAACTAATGTTTGTATTAGTTATACATAGATTGAAAAAGTGTACCAAACAAGATATTACTAATACACAAAACCAATGTATGAATTATTCTCTCTAATGTACTCTACCAAACGATCTCTTAGTCTTACTTCATAAATTTTGCAAAGAGCAGGCAGAAATTCAAATGCTTAAACCACATTTTACAACCACAATCCAATCAGATGCTAATAACAGAAATCTAATAAAGAATGAACTGATTTCAATGTCATAGCTATTATTTCTACATAAAAGCTGTAATACATCCAGAAAACTATCAAAGAGCTTATATTGAATTACCTCCAAATAGCTTAAGGAGAAGAAATTATGACCAAATGAGGGTTAGCCACTCCACAGCTAAATGCAGAAAATCAACAAATACTCTCAGCAAACTAAGAACAGCAGAATCAACCACCACTCGAAATCCCACCAGAATTGAAACAAAAACCAGTAGAAAATAAAAGGAATGAGAAGCAGCTTTGAATTAATTCTTTTTGTTATGTTTTCTGTATCTAGACTTGAACGTTCAGCTTCTTCTTTTTTAGAAAAAGAAAATAAGTGTGGGTGAGGAAATCAGTGCGAGGTTTTTTTCCAGAAACTTTCGTGTGCGTGTGAGGGAAGTGTGAAGTCTCTTTTATAGAGTGTAAGAGGAAAAGGGGAGAGGATAGAAAATGATCTTGTCAGCTAAAAACTAGGGGAGGGCGTCTGTTTTTTAACAGAAAATGGACAGCTGACCTATTTTTAACAGTTGTCCTTTTCACTATTTTTTCCAGCACCTTCCCCTTTTTTAAATTAGCCTTTTTACCCCAACTTCTAACCTAATTTATGGTTTTCATTGCACTTTAACCCCCTTTCTAGAAGCTTCCTAAGTAACTACTCAGATTCCCTAATTTTGGGGTACTCTTTAATCCCCTCAGTTCTTGCAAATAACTTTTCTTTTAACCTTTTCTGTTACCTCCAAACATGCTGCCTTCTATCCAAAATACTGTTCTTTTTCCCTTATCAGGATTAAACTAAACTAAGCTAAACTAACACTAGGATAACAACACAAACTAAACCTGAATTATAACCTAATTAACGTGTTAATTAGGAAAACAGATAATTTAAACAAACAACACGATTTTCAAATGATTTCAGATTCAACTAAAACAAATAACCACTTAGAAAGTCAAAATAATTTTAATTATTAACCTAAGCATGCTTGGATTAACAAAAATCACCAATTAAATCAATCACACACTCACATGGAAGGCATGTATTTGAAATACTAATCTAATCGGGCAATTAAACACACAAAATGCTATTTTAGTTCAAGGCAAGACAGTGGTGATGCTGCTATATTTTGCTAAAATGAATTAACTTGAACAATTACAATTAATATAAAAATTAATCTGAACTACCGACATATTAGCGAGAAAAGAGCAGAGGAGAGAGATACCTATAGTGCTCAAACGGATTGTCAAAAGAAAGTGATTTTCGGCAAGCCGGAGAAATTGCTACACAAACACTAGCCGGATTTCTCCATGCGAGACAGTGTTATATACAGCAAATATCTCCTACTGGCCCGATAAAAGGAAGCGAAACAAGGCGGGGATGATTTGTGCAAACAATGGAGCTTGACCAAGGTTCTGGTGGTCATAAGATCAGTAAAGATCATGCAATCATCAAGAGAAGTCGACTAGTGTAGGTTCCGATCCCAAATGAGCTAGAATTAGGGACAAATTAAAAAGGGAAAACTTTAGGGTTTCTGCGATTTCTTAAATTTAAAATTAAAGGATTTTGGGGAGGTTTCTGGGGAAATTGGTAGGGGATTTGGGATTAGGAGGGGAAGGATATTGTATGGTGATAAAATGGGGCCATTTGCTGTGGTGTCGCCGCCATAGGGCGATTTTCGGCGACGACATTGGCATAAGTTAGGAGAGGGGTAACAGATTGAGAGATGGGGGAAATGAAAGGGGGTTCTAGGGTTTGGGGGTCCAATTCGGACAATTATAAGTGATTGGGATGGGGAGTTCCTGGTCGTTGGATGAATCTCGATGGATGGTAGGGATTAAAAGATAATAAAACGGGGTCGTTTGATTATTTTAATGATGAGAAACGGACTGGGGTGGGGTATTTGGTGCGGACTGGGCGGATTTGCCCAATTTGGGCCTCTGAGGTGCTTGGCCCAACACAAGCAAAAGCCTTGTTTTCCTTTCTTTGTTTCTTTTTTTTTAATTTTAAATTCTAAACAAATCAATTAAAAATCCTAAATTAATTCCTAACCTAAATCTAATTTACCAAGTTAAACCTACTTACCTATAATAACTTAACACTAATGAAAGGAAATTTTCAATTTAAAACTAAAAGCTAAAAATATAGAAATGACCATTGTATTTTTTTTGATTTTCGTTTAATAATGCAATTAATATGTGATTAAATTCTAAAAATACAATTAAAATTTAAAATGCTATGCAATGAAGAATTGAACATTTTTTTGACTATCTCCTCCTCAGGAGGTGTGACAGAGGGTTGTCCAAGGATTGTAAGGTTATTCCAGGTGAGATACTCGCAACGCAACATAGGCTCTTTGTGATGGTTGTTGGTATTATGTTAAAGAGAAGGAACAAGAATCAGGTGGGGTGCGTTGACTAAGGATAAAGCCCGGGAGTTGGAGGGCGATTGTCGGATATGGGAGCCGGGAGGAACAGTGGTGACGAGAGCATTATGTGGTCGAAGACAACAGACTGTATAAGGGAGGCTGCGAGAGAAGTGGTAGGGATCTCGACTGGCATCGCTGGCTGGCACAAAGGAGACTGGTGGTAGTGGTCCAAGGAAAAGTGGAAGCGAAGAAGGCGGCATACCTAAAGTTAGTAGGGAGAACATGTGAGGAGGAGAGGAGAACGTGCATAGAGTGGTATAAGGTAGCTAGGAAGGAAGCTAAGCTGGCGGAATTGGGGGGAAAAGGCGGAGAGAAGAAGCTATTCTGGCTGGCCAAGACGAGAGAGAGGAAGGCTCAGGATTTGGACCAAATGAGATGCATCAAGGACGACGATAGTAGAGTATTGATGGAGGATGCCCAGATTAAAAGAAGATTGCAGACTTACTTTCATGAATTTCTGAATGAAGAAGGGGATCGGGATATTGTGCTAGGTGAACTGGAGCATTCCGAGAGTCACCGTGACTTTGGTAAGTGCAGGCGCATCGAGGTTGAGGAGGTCGTGGGCGTTGTGTGTAAGATGAGTAGGGGCAGAGTGACCGGGCTAGACGAAATTTCGACTGAATTTTGGAAATATGTGGGTAGAGCAGGCTTGGAGTGGTTGACTGGGTTGTTTAATGTCATTTTTAGGACGAAGAGGATGTCGGATGAGTGGAGGTGTAGTACGGTGGTCCCGTTGTATAAGAACAAAGGTGATATCCAGAGTTGTAACATTTATAGGGGTATCAAATTACTGAGTCATACCATGAAAGTTTGGGAGAAGGTGGTTGAAGCGAGGGTGAGGAGGATGGTGTCTATATCCGACAACCAGTTCGGGTTCATGCCGGGTCGTTCTACTACGGAAGCTATACACCTTATTAGGAGGATGGTGGAACAGTACAGGGAGGGGAAGAAAGATCTGCACATGGTGTTTATTAATTTAGAGAAAGCGTACGACAAGGTTCCTAGAGAATTTCTCTGGAGATGCTTAGAGGCAAAAGGCGTGCCGATTGCATATATTTGGGCAATTAAGGACATGTATGATGGGGCTAAGACTCGGGTTAGGACAGTAGGAGGCGACTGTGAGCAATAGCCGGTTGTTATGGGGTTACACCAAGGTTCTGCGCTCAGCCCGTTCTTATTTGCCCTGGTGATAAATGCGTTAACACACCGTATTCAAGGGGAGGTGCCATGGTGTATGTTATTCGCCGATGACATAGTTCTAATTGATGAGTCGAGAACCAATGTTAATGAGAGGTTGGAGGTCTGGATACAAGCTCTTGAGTCTAAGGGTTTCAAGCTAAGCAGGACGAAGACGGAATACCTGGAGTGTAAGTTCAGCACTGAGCCGAGGGAAGTGGGCGTGGAAGTGAGGCTTGAATCACAGGTTATCCCAAGTAGTGGTAATTTTAAGTACCTTGGGTCGGCTATCCAGAGGGGAACTGAGATCGACGAGGATGTCACACACCGTATTGGGGAGGGGTGGATGAAGTGGAGGTTGGCATCTGGAGTCATGTGTGACAACAGAGTGCCACCGATACTCAAAGGTAAGTTTTACAAAGCGGTGGTTAGACCGGCCATGATGTATCGGGCTGAGTGTTGGCCTGTTAAGAACTCACATATCCAGAAGATGAAAGTAGCACAAATGAGGATGTTAAGGTGGATGTGCGGGCACATTAGGATGGATAAGATTAGGAATGAAGATATTCGGGAGAATGTGGGCGTGGCTCCCATTGATGACAAGATGCGGGAAGTGAGGCTCAGATGGTTCGGACACGTTCAAAGGAGAAGCCCAGATGCTTCGCTAAGGAGGTGTGAGCGGCTGGCTTTGAAGGGCACGGGAATAGGTAGAGGGTGACCTAAGAAGTATTGGGGAGAGGTGATCAGGCAGGACATGGCGAGGCTTCAGATTTCCGAGGACATGGCCCTTGAATAGAAAGCTGTGGAGGTCGAGTATTAGGGTTGTAGGTTAGGAGGTAGTTGAGTCTTTCCTTACTTTGTACCTTTATGAGGCTAGTCTGGTAGGATTTTTGTCGGAGTCAGTTAGGGTAATGTTG
The DNA here is from genome assembly GCF_001879085.1 of Nicotiana attenuata. NCBI lineage: Eukaryota > Viridiplantae > Streptophyta > Magnoliopsida > Solanales > Solanaceae > Nicotiana > Nicotiana attenuata. Next base: position 122,528 of record NW_017670277.1, read on the forward strand.
CGTCTTACTACACTTTCATTTTCCATAGTGCTGGGTCTATGTAATGTCTATCGCTTTTGCTTTGCATCTAATTTCTCACTTTCATGATGTTATTTTTCCTATGGTTTCTATTGGGGGTACAAATATTGTCTTTTTTCATCTTCATGAGCCGAGGGTCTTTCGAAAACAGCCTCTCTACTCTCTCGGGGTTGGGGTAAGGCATGCGTACACACTACCCTCTCCAGACCCCACTAGTGGGATTTTACTGGGTCGTTGTTGTTGTTGTTGTCTATGGTTTTAAAATTCACAAAATGCAACTAAATGCAAACGAAGAATTAAAAAGAAATTCCTAAAATTCAATAAAAATTAAAACGACTAGAAAAAATTTATTTATATTTTTTTTGGATTTTATGGGAGTATTTTCATCGGGCAAAAATTACGAGCTCGCAGCTGCCCCTCTTTGCTCGGAAACATGAAGAGTTTTCGGGCAAATATAAAGTGAGCAATTACGAGAAATGCCCGTTTGACTACTCCATTCTGAAGCATTTTGAAAAAGTTTGATCGAACCTTGCTTCGGAGGTTTCCTACATATCCTTGGCTATAAAGTGTTATGCCTCGCAATATTACGTCGATTTTACGCCCCATAGTATTATATTACGATGATGTTATGCCTCGCGGTATTATATTACGATGATGTTGCGCCTTGCAGTATTACGTCGATGTTACGCTCCGCAGCATTATATTACGACGATGTTACACCCTATAGTATTTTACGTTGAATTTGTTGTAAGATAATTAACATCAGTTCAAGGACGAGATTATTTGGAGATTATAAGTATTATGCTATTTCAAACAAGTTCGTGAAGGTGAAAGGGTAAGCAAATCGAAGAAAATGAGTTTCGTTGACGATTGTCGAGTTGGGATTAAAAAATGGTCCGAGCTATAGTACCCGGTATTTATAGATTAGTGCCATACAAGGTACTATATGACCATGATAGTAAGGTGTATAAGGTATGTTAAAAGTGAGTAGTATTTTAAGTAAGTTGAGATAATTCTTAATTATGTGGGTAATTGGTCGATTATTGGGTAACGTGATATTACCTAATTAACTAAGAAATTATAGGATAAGATTAACCCCCCCCCCCCCCAAAAAAAAAATCGTGGCAGCAACCCATCACTTATAAAGGGACTCTTAAAGTCTTGCATAGATGTAACATTTTGGAGGATTTAAAGTGGCTTAGTCACCACTAAGTGGGCCACACCCACTAAAGGTTTCCTACAACTAGTGAGATGTTTATTCCTTAGTAACAAAGGATTAAAGATCAAGAATTGAATTGAATCTCTTAGGGAGTGGGCTGATCGTGAGTTGCCATCTTACTACAATCAGTTTGCTTCATGTTTCTTCAATATGAATTCATGTGTGCCTTAAAATCCAATTGAATCTCTTATAGAGAGCACCTGGTCGTGAGTTCTTCAAAGAGCAAAACAATTCCATACCAAAATTAGATAATGTTGGCTGTTGATTCTGTAAAGCGTGAATTGCAAATTCTAAGAGAATCGGTTCATGTATGTTAAGTCTATCCCTTCTTTCTTTTGGCATCATCTATACGCCACAAACGAAACGAGCAAATGCACAACTTTCATAAATGACTTAATTCGTAGAAATGCTACAGATGTCTGTATTCTTGTTTTCCCATAAGTCTTATTATTCTATTGTCTGCTCATGGGTCTCAGAAAATACGTAAGTTGATAAAGTCTATTTCATGATATTAATCAGAGGCATAATGGTCTTATGACACTCCGAAAGATTTTATTGACGTACTTCTCATGCATTGCATTCATTTACATTGACCCATGACCAAATGACGTTATATATATATATATATATATATATATATATATATATATATATATATATATATATATATATATGGGATATGGAATATGGGAAAAGGTTACGGCGTTATATACGCACTACCACCTGATCAGCTGGTATACGTTGTTGATTTGCCCACGGTGGCCAAGATGATGATGGGATGCCCTCAGAGGCTTGATGATGTTATGAATGCATATGCCCATGCATGGTATGATATTTATATGCATATGCATGACATTATAATATAAAATAATTCACAGAGCAATTCAGATATACATGTTGAGTCTTTTACTCCATGTTTCTCTCATGTCTATTATTTACTGATTTTCATTCCTTACATACTCGGTACATTATTTGTACTGATGTCCCTTTTGCCTGGGGAAGATGCGTTTCATGCCCGCAGGTCCCGATAGACAGGTTGAGAGTCCTCCAAGTAGGCTATCAGCTCAGCGGAAGATGTTGGTGCGCTCCATTTGCTCCGAAGTTGCTTATTTGGTCATTATGATTTAGACATGTATTGATTGGTATGTCGGGGCCCTGTCCCGACTTTATGACGTTTATGTACTCTTAGAGGCTTCTAGACATATGTCATGCATATGAAATATTGTATGGCCTTGTCGGCCTATATTCAGTGTACGATTGATTATTTTGGCCTTATAGGCCCGTACGTCATATGTATAAGTCAGTATATCAGGTTGGGTCGTTTTATGTCGAGTGTTCCCTCATGTGTTTATTCTTGTTACCCCATACATCCCTTCTAGCCCGTTTACCCACGTTGATGCAATGAGAAAGATACGTTACGTTGGTACTCGGTGGAGTAAGGTACCGGGTGCCCGTCGCGGCCCATCGGTTTGGGTCGTGACATAAAGGAATCCGGTCAGTGTAGTTCTGGGAATTTTGGTAGCTGGGACTACCAGAAAATTGTAATTTCACTGTTGTTGTTGTTGTTACTGCTTGCTGAACTTCTTATTACACCAAAATCAAAATGAAAAGAAACTAAACAAACCTATCAGCTATGAGTTACAAGATTCCTATCTGTAAATCTTTCGAAGCTTGATCTTGAGTCTTGAACGGCTCTTCATGCAGACTCTGATTTGGATCTTGATGCTTGCTAGCTGCCGGTGTTGGTTCATTCGTCTACGGCCTTTTCTAATCAAAATGGTACATGCAATGCTCGTGACTTCATTCATGTCTTGAGCAGTCCACACTTTTCACCGCTTCTGCATTTTGGATTCACTTCTTTTCTTTTCTTTTCTTTATTTCTTCTTTTGGTCATCTCAAACCCTGTGCCTTGAGGTAAAAAAAACCTGCTCAGATACCAAAACGAACGAACGAACGAAATTTTTCTGCCCCAGTTTTCACTAGGAAAATTTTGTGAGTTATTTGTAGCAAAACTCTATACTACTTCATTGTTGAAGGCAATAAAAGGTCGGGATTAGTGCACCCACCCGAAAAAATAGAGACTAGGGAGTGGAGACCCTATATCTAAAAATAAAAAATAAAGTCAACTAGGGAATGGAGACCTTATATTGGAAAAGAGACTTGGGAGTGGAGACCCTACGTCTAAAATAACATCAACTAGGGAGTGGAGACCCTATGTCTAAAGTAAACAACTAGGGAGTGGAGACCCTATGTTGGAAAAGAGACTAGGGAGTGGAGACCCTATGTTGGAAAAGAGACTAGGGAGTGGAGACCCTATGTCTAAAATAACATCAACTAGGGAGTGGAGACCCTATGTTGGAAAAGTAGACTAGGGAATGGAGACCCTATGTCTAAAATAAACATCAACTAGGGAGTGGAGACCCTATGTTGGAAAAGAAATACTAGGGAATGGAGACCCTATAGCAAAAATAAACATCAACTTGGGAATGGAGAATCTATGTTGGAAAAGAGACTAGGGAGCGGAGATCATGTCTAAAATAAACAATCAACTAGGGAGTCGAGACCCTATGTTGGAAAATGTAGCTAGGGATTTGAGACCCTATGCTACCATACTTTGGAATTTTCTTTCTTTTCTTTTTCTTTTATTAAGAAAATGAGTAAAATGCGGGAAAGAATTTGGGATAAGACTTCCCTTTTTCTAGTGGTTGTCGCTGCAGAGCTATTTTAGTCTCCGCTCAGTTTCTTTTGGTTGCACTTGCTTCTTGCAAGGTTGCTTTGAATTGAACATGTTTTCATATTTTTCAGACAAAGAACGATTGTCAGTTTGAAATGGTGGTTGGTTTTGCGGCCTTGAGTGTTTCAGTCACTTGATCTTGGCCAGCTTCTTGATGATAATTTCAACTGCAACTAGTTGTTTCCTAGATACTGAGTGCATTTCTGGCCCCAGAGAACCTTTGGCTTTTCCAATACTTTACCATGACGGTTAGTCACGTGGGACTTAACCTTTCCAACTTTATTTTGCCTTTATGGGCATTTGACTTTCTTTCTTCCAATTTTTAACTTCAAAGCATTAGGGAAATTTTGGCTTTTCAAACCTTTCCAAGACGGTTAGTCACGTGGGACTCAACCTTTCCGACTTTGTTTCGCTCTTATAGGCACTTCAATTGGATTTCCTTCTTTCAAGAGTTTTTTGGTTTCGATGCATCGGCCGCCATGGCTGGTCGGGGTTGACTTGATGCCCCAGCCGAGGCTAGGTGCCTTTTTGCATATTAACTTTTATCAACTGAGAAAACTGTAAATCAGTCTTACAATCCCTTCTTCGTCTTAGTTTTGGAATAGAGTTAGACCGAAAGGGATTCAAAGAAAACAACAATGGAATAGACAATGAATTTAGACATGAGGTATCCCTTTCCGGGAAAGGAGAGAAGGACTTATCTGGAGTACATGCGGACTTCAATGAACATGACATGCCTCTTGGACTGGATGCCTGATCTGTGTAAACCGTCCGACTCTCAGAAATTCATCACAACTTTGCCTCGAAACTGAGAAACCTTGCCTAGGACCGTGTTGATGCCAATGGCTGTGAGGATACTCTCTTCGATCAGTGGCGCCCTTTGCGGGTTTTCACCAGTTGGCCTCTCTCATTTCTGTTCTCATCGTCGCCTTATAGTGCTCTTTGCGAGTTTTCACTAACAAGCCTCTCTCATTTTTGAATATCTCTACTCACCATCGCCTTACGGTGCCCATGAGTGTTTTCACCAATAAGACTCTCTCATTTCATTTTTCCATTTTTATTGTATCAGATCCAAGTAACTGCATCCTCCAACTCTTGAACGTTCTTGATTGATCGGAAGGACTTGAAAAGACTTTGGGTAAAAGGAATTTGGATTGAGTTTAAACTTTGGAACCTTTCGTGCGAAACCACTGCCGAACCATTATTATATCTGCCCCAGTTTCAACTTTTGGGGGAGTGTGGATTTTTGTTTTGGTGTGATTAAACCCCAGAGAGAGGCTTCCTACGTATCCTTTCGAAATCAAGTCTAACGTAGTTCAAGGAACTTTGTTTTCTTTTCTTTTCTTTCTCTTTCTTTTCTTTTCTTTCTCTTTATTTTCGTTTTTTTCATTTTTCAGTCATATTTTCATTCAATTTTTTTCTTTTTTTTTTTCAATAATAACTTCCAAGTTCCAAAGAGGGTGGTCAAAGAAAGGGAAACGGCTCAAAGGGTTTGTAAGGGTTAGTAGTGTTTGGATAGCGAGAAAGAAAGTCTTTTTCATCCCAATAGGAACATGTTAAAGCTGTGAAACGGGTCAAACGTAGTACCTTTTGACCGCATATGCATGGATAGTTGCTTCGGGGTCATTTCCTTCAATGTCTCCCAAATACAGCACTCCTTTTGGCAACACTCTTCTTATAATGTACGGACCTTTCCAATTCGGAGCAAATTTTCCTTTGGCTTCTTCATGATGCGGGAGAATACATCTCAGAACAAGTTGCCCCACTTCAAATTTTCTGGGTCGCACTTTCTAGTTGCATGCAAGGGCCATTCTTTTTTGGTACAACTGCCTGTGGCAAACTGCGGCCATCTGCTTTCATCAATCATCGTCAACTGTTCCAACCTGGTTTTCACCCATTCATCATCCTCGATCTCGGCTTCAACAATGATCCGAAGAGAGGGAATCTCAACTTCTGCAAGTATTACGGCTTCAGTGCCATAAACCAATAAATAAGCGTGGCCCTAACTGATGTGTGCACGATTGTGCGATATCCCAATAGTGCAAAAGGCAGCTTTTCATGCCATTGTCTGGACCCCTAAGTCATTTTCCTGAGGATCTTCTTGATATTCTTGTTTGCAGCTTCAACAATGCCATTAGATTTGGGTCGATAAGGGGTAGAATTACGATGCGTAATTTGAACTTATTCGCATACCTCCCTCATAAAGTTGGTTGTTCAGATTTGCAGCAATGTTTGTAATGATAGTCTTAGGAATACCAAAATGACAAATAATGTTGGAATGCACAAAGTCCACCACTGCTTTCTTGGTGACGGCTCTGAAAGTGACTGCTTCGACCCACTTTGTGAAATAATCAATGGCAACCAAAATAAATTTGTGCCCATTTGAAGCTTTCGGCTCGATTGGCCTAATAACATCCATGCCCCAAGAAACGAATGGCCAAGGCGCTGACATAGGATGTAACTCTGAAGACAGTGCATGAATCAGGTTACCGTGTATCTGGCACTGATGGCATTTCCGGAAGAAACTGAAGCAATCCTTTTCCATGGTCATCCAGCAATAACCTGCCCGGAGGATTTTCTTTGCAAGGACATATCCATTCATGTGGAGCCACATACTCTGGAATGCACTTCGTTCATGATTTTTTCAGCTTCTAGGGCATCTACGCACCTCAAAGATTCAGATCTGGAGTTCTTTTGTACAAGACCTCTCCGCTCAAAAAGAAACTGCTTGCAAGCCTTCTGATAGTTCTCTTTTGATCTCCACTGGCCTGCTCGGGATATTATTTTATTTTCAAAAACCTTTTAATATCATGATACCATGGCTGAACATCTGGCTCCATTTCAATTGCGTTATAATAACCATGCCTTTCTCGAATTTAGATTTCCAACGGGTCAATATGAACATTACCCAGGTACGGCAGCATTGAGGCCAAAGTAGCTAGTGCATCTGCTAGCTCATTGTGGAATCGAGGAGTGTACCTGAACTCGACGGACTTGAACCGTTTGCTAAGATCTTCCACATGTTTCCTGTATGGGATCAGTTTGATGTCTCAAGTTTCCCATTCACCTTGGGCTTGCCGAATGATCAAATCAGAATCCCCCATGATTAATAATTCCTCTACATCCAGATCAACTGCCATATTCATGCCTATGATGCAGGCTTCATACTCGTCGGTGTTGTTTGTACAAAAGAACCGAAGTCGGGTTGTGGCCGGATAATGTTGACCTGTGGGTGAAATCAAAATTGCTCCAATCCCGACGCCTTTTGCATTTACGGCCCCAGCAAAGAACATTTTCCAGGCATTGGTGTTCTCTGGAATTACTTCGATTGAGTTCACTTCCTCGTCTGGAAAATAAGTGCTCAGGGGTTGGTATTCATCATCGACCGGGTTCTTAGCTAGATGATCATCCAAGGCTTGGGCTTTCATTGCCGTGAGGGTGACATAAACAATGTCAAACTCGGTGAGCAGGATCTGCCATTTGCTAACCTTTCAGTGGGCATTGGCTTCTGGAATATGTATTTCAAAGAATCCATCCTGGTTATGAGATATGTTGTCTAAGCTTCTGGGCGACCCAAGTTAGGGCGCAACAAGTTCTTTCCAACAAAGTGTATTTGGCTTCGTAACTGGTGAACTTCTTGCTCAGATAGTATATGGCTTGCTCTTTCTTCCAGGTCACATGGTGTTGTCCCAGGATACAGCCGAAAGAATTTTCCAAGACTGTCAAGTACAAGAACAGAGGTCTTCCGGGCTCGGGTGGCACCAGCACTAGCGAATTTGACAGATATTCTTTGATTCTATCAAAAGCTTCTTGACACTCATCTGTCCATCTGATTACCACGTCTTTCTTTAATAACTTAAATATGGGTTCGCACGTGGTAGTAAGCTGAGCAATGAATCTGCTGATGTAATTCAATCTTCCTAACAGACTCATGACCTCTTTCTTGGTTCTTGGAGGTGGAAAATCCCGAATAGACTTTATCTTTGTTGGATCTAACTCGATACCCCTCCGGCTGACTATAAACCCTAGAAATTTTCCAGACGGAACTCCAAATGGACATCTAGCTGGATTCAATTTCAAATCATACCTGCGCAGACGCTCAAAGAACTTCCTCAGATGTCGCACATGGTCTTCCTACGTTCTAGATCTAATGATCACATCATCCACATACACCTCAATTTCTTGGTGCATCATGTCATGGAAAATAGCAATCATAGCTCTCATGTTGGTTGCCCAGGCGATTTTCAAACCAAATGGCATGACCCTATAACACTAAGTGCCCCAGGGTGTGGTGAAAGCCGTCTTTTCCGTGTATTCTTCATCCATTAGAACCTGGTAATACCCAGCATAACAATCCGTGAAAGAATGTATCTCATGCCACAGTTGTCGACAAGAATGTGGATGTTTGGCAATGGAAAGCTGTCCTTGGGGCTTGCTTTGTTCAAATCCTAATAATAGACATACACTCGAGTTTTCCCATCTTTCTTCGGCACTGGAGCCGCATTAGCCAACAACGTGGTGTATCGGACCACTTGGATCACACCAGCTTTCAGTTGTTTGGTGACTTCTTCCTTGATCTTATCACTGATGTTTGTTTTAAACTTTCTTTACTTTTGTTGGACAGGTGGATAACCGGGATAAGTTGGCAATTTATGTACCACAAAATCAACACTCAGCCCTGGTATATCATCATAGGACCATGCAAACACGTCTTTGAATTCAAAAAAAGTTTGCAAGTCCTACACGTTTTGTTTGTCGCCTAGTCTTTTACCTTTTTTGAGCAACCTAGGCTTAGTCTAGAACTATCCCAAATAGAAGTCCTAATGCCTCCAGGACTATAGGTAAGGGACGGGTAGTGCACGCATAGGAATCGAACTAGAATCAATTAGAGCGCTTTAGGTAATAACTTAAAGATAGTAATCGGGTAGCAGGAGATGATAGTCTGTGCCCGCTGAATAATATAAGTAGTACCCCGACTCGAGGGAGTTACGAAGTATTATTTATGTTGCACGGGGTGATCCTTTAGGCTAAAAAATTTTAGGACCTCCTATCCCTATTAAATAATCCTCTCGCTTCTTCTTTTAGACTAATTCATAAATTAAGTTCAGCCGGGACCCAGACCTTTCCCTCAAGGTAATTTCGAGCCCTTACCCGATCTCTGGTAACGCAAACTGGTATAACATGAGTTATCTGCTCTAGGTGCCCTAACGCACCTTAATCCGTTAGGTGGCGACTCTAACCAATTCCTTTTTCCTACTCTCTCAAAGGAGTCATCAAAATGTCGAAACCCGATTTCGCGAGAAAAAGGGGGCGCGACAGCATGCGACTCTGCTGGGGATATCCTTAGGCTCTTACCATTATGAACGTGATTTGCATGAATTAGTCTTTCCCGATAAGCGTATTTTTGTTATTTTGCTCTTGTTATTGCTACATGCACATCCTTTTCCCTATTTCCCCTTTATATGAACTCACATGCAATTCTTCGTTTAATTCAATTACAACGTATGTTTCCCCTTATTTCCTAATCATGTGCCCGACTTCCAATTTTTCTATATCATGTCTCTCCCCAATCCTTACCCCTTTATTTGCTTTATTAATTCCTTCATTTCACAAACTAACTTCTTCCCTGATTTTCTTTCCTTTATGTCTTTATGTTCACTCAATCCTGCATTTATTTTCAAACATGTGAAAATACTTGACAATATGTTATTTCTTGCATAATGCATGCTCAACATCATATTTCACTCGTGTGTACTAATACCATAGAGGCGCTTGATGAGTGTCCGCGCGCTTCCTAAAATCACCCTTTAAATTTGGAAAGGCTTATTTGCGGTAAAACTAGTCGATCAGCGGTGCAGTCGACGGTTCTGTGCCTTTCCTTCTCAAGTTGTCCGCTTGAGGGTACCAGTCTAGACTTCTATAAAAACCTTACTCTGATAATGACTGTACATGCGTCATGATCAAACCTAGCCTGGGTTAATATGCTGTCCGCATAATAACCCCCTAAGAAAAACCTTGTCCAAAGTCCACCGGGATTTCCATAATGCCAACAGGCGCAACCACGATATGTGCATTATTTGGAGAGATAAATGCCGACATACTAATCGTTAATGTGTAAGTAGTCGAATCCGGAGGGGGGAAAGGGTCTAATTTTGTTTATTTTGCAGAAAATGAGGCACGAAGTCCCCAGGTTCGGCATGGTCCGAAGTATACCACCGCTATTGTTGCATTGGTGGGAAAACCTTTCTCCAAGCGACAAAACCACGTGAAAAGGGTTCTTGGAAACTTACCCTCCTTATTGGACCTCCAACCAAACAACATGTCGATCGAGGCTGCTACTATGTTCTGGGACGGAGAAAGGGCCGTATTCCATTTTGGCAATATAGAAATGACTCCTCTTTTGGAGGAAATAGGAGGATTCGTTGGATTACCATGGGATAGTCACGGTATACTAGTACCCGAAAATCGCACGACCAGAGGGTTTCTGAAGATGATGGGTCTGAGAAAGGATGATGACTTGGAGTTCCTGAAGAAGTCCTACATACCCTTCAACTTCCTCTATGAACGATATGGACACAGCAAATCTTACCGTATCTTTCATGATGAATTCTCCATCACCTCCCTGGTTTGGACTCATCGTAGGGTTTTTGTATTCATCATATGCTTTCTAGGTATGATAGTGTTCCCAAGCCAAGGGGACAGAATTCACACCAGGCTGGCCATGGTAACCAAAGCTTTAATGGAGGGAATTGAGGGACAAACCTATACTATTATTTCAATGATTGTAGCAGACATATATCGGGCCCTGGATCGTTGCAAGAAATGGTTCAAACATTTTGAGGGTTGCAACTTGCTACTGCAGATTTGGTTGTTAGAACATCTTCAGAGGGGCCAATACCGCCAAGAGTTTCCACGGAGACCATGGAATGATCACATAGCTTTCCACCATCCTAAAATAATGACCTTTATCCCAGATAGGTTTGCACAGCCAGAGAATGCTACAGAATGGGCACAGTTTTTCAGCAATTTGACCGAGGACCAGGTCCACTGGATGTTCAAGTGGTTCCCTACTAATGAATTCATCATCAGATCTAGGGATGTTTCGCATTTGGTGTTGATTCGGTAAGGGGAATACATCCCTATGTTCCTATCAGGGTCATGAGACAAGCTGGTAGAAAACAAGTCATACCACGAGTCTCCAAAATGAGTCATTACAGAGCTGATTTTCAGGGTGATGCCATTCCATACAAATGTGAGGCCCAGCACATGTGGCACTTGAAGATTATCGTGGAAAAGGATACTATAGAGTCAGATCGATATCACACAGGTCATGTGTACTTCTACCCATCATGGTTAGAAGATAACATAGCAGGAATAGTCGAGCCAGGGGTTGGTCAAGGAAACAGGGTCATAGATGAAGCTGCTGAAGCACAAGTGAAGTATGAGAGGCTACGCAAAAGAGTCCTTGAATCCGAAGCCAGGCACTTGGAACAACACAAGTTCGACAAGGAATCAATTAACGAATGGAAGGAAATGGCTACAAGATCAACAGAAAGGCTAGAATATTTGGAGCAGGGTCTAATGGAACTGGACGGAAAGATGAGGAAAAGGGTCGTAGACTGTCAGAATGCAGAAGGCAACGAGGGAGGACACCTAGCAAGGGCGTACTTATTGTTGGACATGCACGACTTGGGGAATCTAATTAACGGAGCCAAGAAGGTCAAATATGGAGAAGGTCCCTCCGGGACCAAGTAGATTAGATTTAGCTATTTTTCTGAAACGTTTTTGAATGTAATAAGGCAAATGTCATTAGTAACTCATTTATTTATTGTCTTTTTTAGGTTTGTCTTATTTATTACATTAATGAAACAAGGCATTTATCGGCATTAAATCTCTCCAAATCTACTTGCCGCTAGGCTTACCTCGGGCACAACGAGGTACCCCAAATTAGGACGCGAATTTACATTCCTGCAATACGTGTTTAAATACTGCAAATACTTTTTAGAATCCTTACTGACTTGTTTACCTTTTTGCATTTTTCTTTATTTTGACTATTCCTATCCCCTAAGGTTGGTTCGCACATACTGGCATCGTTGGCATATCACACCAGATCTAGAGGCCCTCCACCTCCTCCTCCTCCAAGTAATCCGAAAGGCAAGGGAAAAGCTAAGATGGATTATATGAGTGGTATCCGGAAAGACAATGCTGCACATGCTGAGAATATTGAAACTTCAGACGGTCGGAGTACTCCGGCCTAGAATGATTTGGTCCTACGGTTGGAACAGAAAATACTGGAATTGCAAGGGGAACTTGAGCATGTCCGCAACGTGGAAAACCTCTCCCTCACCATAAACGTCCCAGATCTTAACCAGCAAAATGCTCAAAACACACCAAACCAACATCCGCAAAATCCTCCTGCACCCCATCAATATGCAACATCTCCCCAAAATCTTAATCCTCCGCCCGTACCTACACCTCCTCAACACCAGCATCTCCCGACTCAATACCCACAAACCACTTACCATGCTCCTCAGTATACCCCACAACCTATCCCTGATCCGCAAAATTCAACTAATGATCACCACTACACTCAAACCCCCGGCACCCACCAAAACAATCCCATATACGTAAAAACCTTACCCCACTCCGCTCAACCAATATTATACACACTAGAATCTGTTGAGAAGGACCTGCTTATTAAGAACATGGCGGAGGAGCTCAAGAAGCTCACAAGCCGAGTCCAGGGTGTTGAAAGAGGCAAAGGAATTGAGGGTTTGAATTATGAAGATCTATGCATTCAGCCAGACGTAGAACTGCCGGAGGGTTACAAACCTCCCAAGTTCGAGATGTTCGATGGAACAGGTGACCCAAAGGTGCATTTGAGGACGTACTGTGACAAGCTCATGGGAGTTGGGAAAGATGAAAGAATTCGCATGAAGCTATTCATGAGGAGTCTCACTGGAGACGCCATATCTTGGTATATCAGTCAGAATCCCAAGAAGTGGGTTAATTGGGTAAGCATGGCATCGGACTTCATGGACCGATTCAGGTTTAAATACAGAGAATGCACCGGCTCGGTCGTAGCGCGGTCGCGCTCCTGGGCAGAAGTTGAGGCAGAATACTTGGCCATTTGCGCGGCCACTAGTGCGGTCGTAGCGCGGCCGCGCTCCTAGGCTTCAATATTTTTCAACTTTTTTACCTCTTCCTTCAGTGTCTGATGGATTTATCACCCGCCCAAGCTCACCTGCACTGGTTAGTACTTACTAAAATAAAAAATAACAAATTCTAACTACTCCAAAGTCACTACGCATTGGGTTGCCTCTCAACCAGCGCCTTAGTTAATGTCGTGGCACGACAGTTACAACAAGTCAATGGGTTGCCTCCCATGCAGCGCCTGATTTAACGTCGCGGCACGACGCAGATGAGCGCATTTAAGGCTCTCTCGACCTCTGAGGTTCAGTCAGCTATTGATGAATGCCGCACTCTGAAAGACAAGATTCAAACCCTGATTGATACCAAAGTCATACAAGCAAAGGAAGCCGCACCAAATATCCGCAGCAATCCCGTCCCAATCATAGGGGTGAAGGAGTAAATATGATAGAAACTAATGAAGAATGGGATCCTGAAGGATCAATCGGGCTTATTCGGGAAGGGGACGACCCTCAGAAGCTTGCAGTCACACTCACTCCTATTGTGGTACAGATACAACCACAGGTCAAAGTCGAAATAGCCACATCAGTTCCGTTCGAAATTGAAGTGACATCACCTGCAACTACACCTCCATTTGAAGTAGAAGTAGCCACACCCTTCACTATGACAGTAGCATCCACACCACCCTTCAATTCCAATGCCATACCTTGGGATTATGTTGTCGAAGCTAGGAGAAAAGGAAAAGCAAAATGGAAGAGTCTGGTGCTGCACAAGGGATGACCAGAACTGGAAGAATCTATACACCTGAAAATTTGGGAGGAACAAGCAAGGAAGTTGCTGCCAAACAACCCATCATTGAAACTTGTCCAGATGATCTCTGGAGGAAAGTACAGGCAAGAGAATACTCTATTGTTGACCATCTGAACAAAACCCCTGCTCAGATTTCCATACTGTCGCTGCTACAGAATTCTGAAACGCATAGGAAGGCGTTAATGAAAGTGTTGAATGAAGCTTACGTGCCCAACAACATCACCAGTGGAGAAATGCCCAACATGGTGGGGCAAGTGCTGGAAAGTCACAAGATCACCTTTCACGAAGATGAATTACCACCTGAAGGACTAAGTCACAACAGAGCATTGCACATCACGGTACAGTTTGAGGACAAATTCATCGCCAGAGTCCTAATAGATGGGGGTTCAAGCCTCAACATTTGTCCGTTGACTACTCTGAAAAGGTTGGGTAAAGATTTCCATGAGATACGAACAGGGAGTACGAATGTAAAAGCATTGGATGGGTCTCAAAGGGCCACAATTGGGGAAATCAACCTTTGCTTGCAAATGGGACCGACTTGGTTCGATGTTGAGTTTCAAGTATTGGACATATATGCTACGTACAATCTTTTATTGGGACGACCTTGGATACACGCTGCTGGAGCTGGAGCTTCTACACTACACCAAGCCGTGAAGTTCGAATGGAACCATCAAGAGGTAATCATTCATGGAGATGGAAGTAATCCCATTTACACCAGTCAAACCGTCCCGGTTGTCGAGAATAGAAGAAAGTTGGGTGGAGAAACTTATCACCGCTTCGAGCGTGTCAATGCAATTGAGAAAGATAAAAGGTGGAGCAGCAAAATAGAAAGCATACTGGCATGGTTAGGGTATGAACCCGATAAAGGTCTCGGTAAGAATCTCCAGGGCATCACTAAGCCAATACAACCGAAACGTCACGGTACCACCTTTGGACTTGGGTATCAGTATACCTGGCAGGAGTATGATGATTGGTCACCACCATGGCGTGGTCCCTATTACCCACTTGAGCAGCTAGTTCCGCATCTGAGTCAGACCTTTCATCAGGCCGATACAATATGGGGATCTGCAGAAGAGGAAGCTTTGGCTGGGCTAAGGAACCTGTTTCTGGATGACGGACACATGGACTGCAACGCGATAGTTGAGGAGGAGGAAGAAGAAGACCTCACCATTCAGACCATGGAGAAGGGAGTTGTTCTCAAGAATTGGACTACTTTTAAAAGCCATTTTTTAAGCATTTAAGATATTTCCAGTATTTTGTTTTAAGACGCATTTTGTTTTGAAATAATTACTCGAGTCATCGAGCCGTACCTATTTTGATGTTTTCAAGATTTAATTAATGCATTGTTATTTTAGTATTTATTATTTGTCTTTTACATTTTTTCCTCTACAGCATTATTGTTACTTATCCTGATGAACCAAGGACTATGACATGTAATGAGACGACGCAACATAAGGATAGTGACTCGGAAGAAGAAGATGAGATACCTGAGGAAGTTATCAGAGAAGTTGAGAATTTTGAGAATAAGCCTAAGTCCAACCTGGACGAAACCGAGGCAATCAATTTGGGAGATTCTGAAACCATCAAAGAAACTCGCATAAGTATCCACCTGTCACCGTTAGAGAAGAAAGAATACACTCATTTCCTGAAAGAATATGAGGATATTTTTGCATGTTCATGTGATGACATGACCAATTGAGCACATCCATAGTGGCTCATAAGTTGCCTACCAATCCAATGTGTCCGGTGAAGCATAAACTCAGAAAATTCAAACCGGACATGAGCCTACAAATAAAAGAGGAAGTCACTAAGCAAATCAAAGCCAAAGTCCTCAGGGTAGTTGAGTACCCAACCTGGTTAGCCAACATCGTACCAGTTCCGAAGAAGGATGGGAAAGTCAAGGTGTGTGTTGATTACCGAGATTTAAATAGAGCAAGTCCTTAGGATGATTTCCCACTACCAAACATACACATTCTGATTGATAATTGCGCCAAGCATGAACTCCAATCCTTTGTAGATTGCTTCGTGGGTTATCATCAGGTTTGGATGGACGAAGAAGACGCAGAGAAAACAGCTTTCATTACACCATGGGGGTGTACTGCTATAAAATGATGACATTCGGTCTGAAGAATGCTGGGGCCACCTATATGAGAGCCATGACAACCATCTTCCATGATATGATACACAAGGAAATAGAGGTATATGTTGACGACGTCATCATCTAATCCAAGAGGGCCACAGATCACATAGCAGACTTGAGGAAGTTCTTTCACAGGCTACGGAAGTACAATTTAAAACTGAACCCCGCAAAAAGTGCATTCGCGGTTCCAGCAGGAAAATTGTTGGGATGCATCGTCAGCCGCCGAGGAATCAAGTTGGACCCGTCAAAGGTTAAAGCTATCCAAGAGTTACCACCACCGAAGAGCAAGAAGGACGTAATGAGTTTCCTGGGACACCTCAATTACATCAGCCGCTTTATAGCACAGTCCACAGTAATATGTGAACCCATCTTCAAAATGTTTAAAAGGATGCTGAAACCAGTTGGACTGAAGACTGTCAAAAGGCTTTGATAAAATTAAGGAATAGTCCACGCCACCAGTCCTAGTCCTGCCGGAACCTGGGAGACCTTTGCTACTCTATTTGTCCGTACTAGATGGGGCTTTCGGCGGTGTTTTGGGACAACATGACGAGACAGGAAGAAAGGAGCAAGCCATATATTACTTGAGCAAGAAGTTCACACCTTATGAAGCACGGTACTCTCTGCTAGAAATGCACTTGATGTGCTTTGACATGGACAGCTCAGAAATTGAGACATTACTTATGTGCCTATACCACATACCTCATATCAAGGATGGATCCTCTGAAGTACATCTTTCTGAAGCCTATGCCTACCGCGAAGTTGGCCAAGTGGCAAATATTGCTGAGTGATTCGATATCATCTATGTAACTCAGAAGGCAGTCACTGGACAAGCTTTGGCAGATCATCTTGCCGAAAATCCTGTAGGAGGAGAATACGAACCACTCAAAATGTATTTTCCTGATGAAGAAGTGTCATTCGTAGGAGAGGACATTGCTGAAGCCTATGAAGGCTGGAGGATGTTTTTTGACGGAGTTGCAAACTTCAAAGGAGTGGGTATTGGAGCAGTTTTGGTGTCAGAGATAGGTCAGCATTATCCGGTATCCGCAAAGCTTAGGTTTCCATGTACCAATAATATGGAAGAATATGAGGCTTGCATTATGGGGCTCAATTTAGCCATCGACATGAATATACAAGAGTTGTTGGTCGTCGGTGATTCGGATCTTCTGGTACATCAGGTTCAAGGAGAATGGGCTACGAAAAATACCAAGATACTACCATACCTGTATCATGTGCAAGAACTGATGAAGAGGTTCACGAAGATAGAATTCAAACATATTCCAAGAATCTAGAACGAGTCCGCAGATGCACTGGCTACTTTGTCTTCCACGATACAGCACCCGGATAAGAATTTTATCGATCCCATTCCAGTAAGGATCCATAGTCAGCCAGCTTATTGTGCTCATGTTGAAGAAGAAATGGACAGAAATCCATGGTTCCACGACATCAAGGAATATTTGGTGAAAAGAGAATACCCAAAGCAGGCGAACCATACTTAGAAACGCACATTGCGTAGGCTGTCCAATCACTTCTTCCAAAGCGGAGGAATTTTATATAGGACAACACCTGATCTAGGACTATTAAGGTGTGTTAACACCAAAGAAGCTTCCAAATTGCTCGAGGAAATACATGCCGGAACCTGCGGTCCACATATGAACGGTTTTGTTCTAGCCAAGAAGATACTCAAAACCGGATACTTTTGGATGACTATGGAAACAGATTGCATCCGGTACGTCCAGAAATGCCACCAATGCCAGATACATGCAGATATGATACGAGTGCCGCCAAACGAACCCACCGCAACAAGTGCACCTTGGCTTTTTGCTGCCTGGGGAATGGATGTCATTGGTTCGATCGAACCCACTGCTTTAAACGGGCACAGGTTCATTTTAGTGGCCATCGATTACTTCAAAAAATGGGTAGAGGCTGCATCTTACAAAGCTGTAACCAAGAAAGTCATCGCAGATTTTGTAAGGGATCGTATTGTCTGTCGATTCAGGGTTCCCGAGTCCATCATCACTGATAATGCCGCCAATCTCAACAGTGATCTAATGAAAGCCATGTGTGACACTTTCAAAATCAAGCACAAAAACTCCATAGCATACAGGCCTCAAATGAACGGAGCCGTGGAAGCTGCCAACAAGAACATCATGAAAATACTAAGGAAAATGGTAGAAAATCACAAGCAATGGCACGAGAAGTTACCATTCGCCTTATTGGGATACCGTACCACAGTCCGCACATCAACCGGTGCAACTCCCTATCTGTTGGTTTATGGTACCGAAGCTGTCATTCCCGCGGAGGTAGAAATTCCTTCTTTACAAGAAGCCGAACTCAGTGATGCAGAATGGATAAGGAGTCGCTATGAGCAATTAGCCCTCATAGATAGAAAAAGGATGAATGCAGTATGTCATGGTCAGCTTTATCAGGACAGAATGTCCAAGGCTTTCAACAAAAGGGTCAAACCAAGACAATTAACACCAGGGCAGCTAGTGCTGAAGCGAATCTTCCTGCATCAAGATGAAGCCAAAGGAAAACTTTCACCCAATTGGCAAGGGCCCTACGTGGTCATCGAGTACTAACAGGAGGAGCGCTCATACTTGCAGAAATGGACGGAGAAATTTGGCCAAAACTTATCAATTCAGACGCAGTCAAGAGATACTATGTTTAGATTGTTTATCTGATGTAACTGAACTACGCTTGACCTGATTCCCGTTTAAGAGGGGATACGTAGGCAGCCCTATGGGTTCGGTCACATCTTAATAAAATCTTCATTTTCCCAGAACCAGAAACTGGGGCAGAATTTTGAGGAGGACCTTCAAAATTCCGGAGCAAGTCCAGCCGACGTCATCATATGTAAGATAGTCAGAAAATCGGTTAAGTAACTGGGGCAGAATTTTGAGAAGGATTCTCAAAATTCCGGAGCAGGTCCAACAAACTTCGTTACATGCAGAACGGCCAAAGGTTTCACTTACTAAACCGGAGCAGAATTTTGAGGAGGACCCTCAAAATTCTAGCGCAAAGAAGCCGCAATGTCTCTAAAAGTGTCGCAGTCATTAGTTCATCTAATTTATTTGATATTATATACCACTATATTTTCTAAAATAACCCTATTTTATCAAATAAGTGCATATTTTTCAAAAACTTTATTTCTATGGCAGCCAGGTGTTACCCAGGGTAACTCGAATAGGATCTCCCGAGCAAAGCAAAGCAAAACAAGCAGATAAAGGTGCGAACCAACCTCCCCCGCAAAACTCACGATTTTTCTTTGAATGAAGGAACAAGGAATAACCACAAGTACGTGCGCCTTAAAATCATTACCTTCATAACAACCAGACCGCCAAGCGCAAATATATCTCCAACTAAGAAATATTCTACTCCTATTTGCTATTTGCCCATTGCATGAGACTAAGCACTGTCTCCTCCTTTTGCATGAGGCTAAGCCCTGCCTCCCTACTTGCATAAGGCTAAGCATTGCCTTCCATTGGATGAGACTAAGCACTGTCTCCTCCTTTTGCATGAGGCTAAGCCCTGCCTTCCTATGTGCATAAGGCTAAGCATTGCCTTCCATTGCATGAGACTAAGCACTGTCTCCTCCTTTTGCATGAGGCTAAGCCCTGCCTCCCTATTTGCATAAGTCTAAGCATTGCCTTCCATTGCATGAGACTAAGCACTGTCTCCTCCTTTTGCATGAGGCTCGGCACTGCCTCCCTACTTGCATAAGCTAAGCATTGCCTTCCATTGCATGGGACTAAACACTGTCTCCTCCTTTTGCATGAGGCTAAGCCCTGCCTCCCTATTTGTATAAGGCTAAGCATTGCCTTACATTGCATGAGACTAAGCACTGTCTCCTCCTTTTGCATGAGGCTAAGCCCTGCCTCCCTATTTGCATAAGGCTAAGCATTGCCTTCCATTGCATGAGACTAAGCACTGTCTCCTCCTTTTGCATGAGGCTAAGCCCTGCCTCCCTATTTGCATAAGGCTGAGCATTGCCTTCCATTGCATGATACTAAGCACTATCTCCTCCTTTTGCATAAGGCTAAGCCCTGTCTCCCTATTTGCATAAGGCTAAGCATTGCCTTCCATTGCATGAGACAAAACACTGTCTCCCCTTTTTGTTTGCATGAGGCTAAGCATTGCCTCCCCGTCTGCATAAGGCTAAGCTCTGCATTTCCCTTGCATGAGACTAAGCACTGTCACCCATGAGGCTAAGCATTGCCTCCCTATTTGCATAAGGCTAAGCTCTGCCTTAGTCATGCATAAGACTAAGCATTGTCCCTCCTTTTCTCGCATGAGGCTAAGCATTGCCTCTCCATCTGCATAAGGCTAAGCTCTGCCTTTCCCTTGCATGAGACTAAGAACTGTCCCCCATGAGGCTAAGCATTGCCTCCCCATCTGCATAAGGCTAAGCTCTGCCTTTCCTTGTCTAATGACTGAACGTTACCC
This sequence comes from Nicotiana attenuata, assembly GCF_001879085.1. Taxonomy (NCBI): domain Eukaryota; kingdom Viridiplantae; phylum Streptophyta; class Magnoliopsida; order Solanales; family Solanaceae; genus Nicotiana; species Nicotiana attenuata. The sequence goes on from NW_017670277.1 coordinate 143,042, forward strand.
TATCTAAAACCTAGCACTATTTTACCTTTTTCGGGGCTAAGCTCTATCCCGATCCTGTACAAGACTAAGCTCTGTCTTGTTTTACTCATATGCATCACCATGTCTCTGTCCGAAGGCGTCATAGTCCGAAGGCATCATCCTCATAGCCTGAAGACACCATGTCATGGCCCGAGGATCCCTCAATATCACGCATCATTATTCAAAGGCGTCATGGTTTGAAGGCACCATTGTCATGGCCCGAGAACACCATTTCATGGCCTGCGAATCCTTATCTCATGATTCATGGCCCGGGACGTCATGGTCTAAAGACGTCACCCTCACCGTCCAAAGACAACCTTCATGGTCCAAAGGGAATTTGCATCATGTTTAAATTCTCGTAATAATCCATATATATATTTGCACGCATCGTGTTTTAAGTTTTGCAGGTAATTCAGAAGTGAACCGTTCTTTAAACAGGAGCAACCTTCGCTCCGGTTTCCGCTTATACCATTCACACCCTGCCACTATTTCAAACGTAACTGACTCCCCTCAATTACTCGCCTTAACTCTATGACCGTTCAGATATCTGCCCTGTGATACATCCGTTACGCTTCAGAGTCACATTCAGAACTCCGCATAAATCCATCTGATACTATACTTCCCAAAAGAACCCTTTCCAAAACATACGACTATTCCTATAACAATTCCATCGGTTTCATTCACCGTTGGGTCCAGAACTACACACGGCCTGATTCCTGTAAAACCAGGGATATGTAGGCAGCTCAGAGACCAGGGTGCGGCCTATATTTCTCAAAACACCCCATTTGATCAAAATCGGTCAATCATTTCTTTACCCGACAACTCTTTCTTCCTTCACGGGTAAAGAGGGGCAGCTGTTGATACCCAATTTTTCCCTCATATCTCTCAAATACACATATATACCTTCAAAATATTGCATGAGCATCACCAAGTATTTTTCCATAATTTTCCATAATTTTTAAAGGCTTTTAATCAATTTATTCCTGTATTTTATATAAATAATTACTAATTGCATATAATTTTATAATGATTTATTTTTTAATTTTTCATCCTTTATATCCATATTAAGCTTTAAATAATTTTACATATACTTATTTTGCATCCTTAGGCTAAAATTGCATATTTTGCAATAATAGCCCATATATGTGCATAATTATATTATTACACAATAAATAAATTTTTATATTTTTATAATGTTAAGTAATTATTTTAAATTATTTTCATGCACAAGTGATATTTTTGTTATTTATTAATTATTTTTTATAAATTATTTACTGATTTAATTGGATATTTAAAATCTAGCCATTTTTCTTAATTAATTTCGGACCCATACACTACCCATTACCCAAGCCCAATACATCAGCCCAATACCCAAACACCCCAACCCCTTTTAATTATATCCTACCCGGCTAACCCTAACCCTATTTCACCCACTCCACCGCCCTTAAACTCTCTCATCCCCCCCCCCCCNNNCATCCCCCCCCTTCCTCTTCTGAAACCCTAGCGACTCACTCCCATCTCCCCTCTAATTCTAACCCCAAAAATGGAATCAACCTGTGATTCCTTACCTTATTTGGTCCTATTTCCTTACTAGCTACCCGTTCTTTGGTGTTACATAATAGCTTGCCTAAAATGGCAAGCAAATCTGGAGAGATCCGAACCAAATCTGGTTCAAAATCTCTAACCTGTTGATTATTTCCGTCTGTGTTCACTCTAACCGCTGAAGTACGAATATTTTCATATATCTTGTGGATTCCTACTTAACCCTAAGGTTAGGGTTTTCAGATATTTCTGATTCGAATCCAAAACTAGTTTTAACCTTATTTTTTATGTTATTCCGTATAAATCTGCTTATTTTTTGTTAAATCTTTTACTTACCCAAATTGGGGTTTCAAATCTTCTTTAATCGAACTAGATCTAGTTCGATTCTATGAATAACCCCTGTCTATGTTCATTTTAGTAAAATATTTGATTCTTTACCTTTGTTTTTATCAATTTTATGGCTTACCTAAAATTAGGGTTTCAAACCTTTTTATTTTGGGGCCAGATCTATTTCGATTGTGTATTCTGTAAACATGTTCCCGTCTATGTTCATCCTATGAATCATGAGACTCTTGCCTTTTATCTCTGTTGATTTTATGATTTTACCCGAAAATTAGGGTTGAAACCTTTTACTGACTTCCGTTTACTCTTTCTTTTCTCGTATAGTACTGATATTTTCCTGATTTTGTTCACCCTACCTTGTTCCTTTACTTCTTTACCTTATTTGCTGATTGATAATTGATTCTATATGATACTTACCTTATTCTAAGTAGTACTTTCCTGATTACTCGTTAAATGACTGAACTCTGGCTTCAATTGATTCTGGATTTATTTTCTTTCCTTATTTGTGTATGTTTGATTTATTCCCTTATTCGTCTGCCTAATTGAACACTATTTAAACCCTTTCCCCTATTCCATTTAAGACAAGACTCGAACTCTCATACTCTCACTAAAACTTAGTTCTTTTACTCTGATTCTGTGCTTATTGTTTCTGATCTTGGCCGGTTGAAATCCAAGGCCGAGTGATTCTGGAACTTAACTATTGTAGCATATCTACTTGCTTTCTTGCTTAACTGGTAAGCCCTAATCCCTTGTCGTTTCATTCTCCATATTTTTCATAATCAGTGTTACTTGAACAGCATGTCTTGAACCTTACTTTTAGCATGATTCTACTTTTTATGCTCATATGACTCTCTTCTAATCTTATTGTTAATACTGTTAGTTTAAGATTAGCTATTTTGAATAATATGAATCCTTTTATGAGTTAGCTTAATGTTCAAATTTGTCCGGGCACACTGTTTGTTAATCCTGCACCTGTTTCGAACCTTGCATTCTTAGGATACTACAAGCATGTAATTAGTTAATTCGTCCTAATTTGTTGCTCATGTCCCTTGTCTGTTAATATGTCATGTGATGATCTGACTGTTTTGCGTAAGTTATTTCTGTGATTAAACAATGGTTGTCTTGAATGTCAGCATGCTCCCTTAGTGTAATTAAGTCTCTCTTCTGAATTAACCTGTTTGAAACTATGTACTTTGAAAACTTTGTTGTTCTTCTGAATGCAATTCTGTGTTCTATACCTTGTTTCTTCTAAAATCAAACTGTTTTCAAATCTGCCCCTACTCCCTTTTATATGCTGATTTTTAAAACCTCACTCTTAGTCCCTTAGGTTCTATCCTCAACCACCCCAGTGTGACCACTGCTCAGGGTCCATGTGAGACTCCTGTGAACTCTGACACACTGGGAACTGGTTCCTAATCTCTTTTAAAACACTTCTGAGTGTGTGGTTCTGGTGTGAGCATTACCCTGGGTCCCTGAGGCCCTTGGGAATTTTGACACATTGGAAACCTGGTTCTACATGTGTTATGGGTAAGGCATTCGTATTTGGCCATGTTGTACCTATGAATTGAGCCTTGAAGTTGATTGGTTTGAAGGCCCGGTTCCCAGGTTTATTTGGGCCTAATGAAGGCTACCTATAGTGTATCTTATTACTATTATGTAATTTATTCATTTACTCTGGCTTGTAATAAGTTTGTAACAAACAGATTCTGGGGTATATAGTAAAATTGGGAAGGGTCTTTATTCTCTATGGTCAATCTGGGTAGAAATCCTGCCAATAGGGTTTCATTTGTTCTGTTAATCCTGTTTTACCTCATCTCTGTTGAAATCGTGTGAGTAATGTCCTATGCTTGCATATTAGAAATCCTACCTATAGGAAATTAATTGCATTAGAAATCCTACCTATAGGTTATATCAACTTGTCCAACAAACATATGTTAGCAATCATGCCTATAGGACCTCAATGTTGATCTAACTATTTTTTCTCTCTGGCAATGTGTATAATTTCTGCATGTATCACTGCTTAATAGATATCATGCCTATAGGATTAAAATCAATTTCAAACCTAGAGATCATGCCTATAAGATTTAAATCAATCCAGTAATAGATACCATGCCTATAGTATTAAGATCAGTTTCAAACCTAGAGATCATGCCTATAGGATTTAAGTCAGTTCGACATTAGCAATCATGCCTATAGGATTCTGTTAGTTGGTTCTGAATATAATCGCCACTGTCAATCACTTAGACAATATGCCTGTAGGACTTAATAATAATTCTGGATTATGTGAGCGTGATGAATTACTGATTGAAATACGCAGACGATATTCATTAAAACCAGCAGGCAAACAGTAGGTCCTAACACTCGCCATAATGAAATTGTTTCTGTACATCTGTCTTCTCACATAGATATCCTGCCCGTAGGACTTTAAGATCGATAAAGATTATTAATTGCGTGCATTTGCTGTTTAGGTGCGGAGGTTAACATGAGCCCATATTTGCTTTGTATTTGCAAGTCCTAACATGTTTTGTTTGTCGCCTAGTCTTTTACATTTTTTGAGCAACCTAGGCTTAGTCTAGAACTATCCCAAATAGAAGTCCTACTGCCTCCAGGACTATAGGTTAGGGACGGGTAGTGCACGCATAGGAATCGAACTAGAATCAATTAGAGCGCTTTAGGTAACAACTTAAAGATAGTAATCGAGTAGCAGGAGATGATAGTCTGTGCCCGCTGAATAATATGAGTAATACCCCGACTCGAGGGAGTTACGAAGTATTATTTATGTTGCACGGGGTGATCCTTTAGGCTAAAAAATTTAGGACCCCCCATCCCTATTAAATAATCCTCTCGCTTCTTCTTTTAGACTAATTCATAAATAAAGTTCAGCCGGGACCCACAGTTATGAACCTCGAGGGGTGCCTAACACCTTCCCCTCAAGGTAATTTCGAGCCATTACCCGATCTCTGGTAACGCAAACTGGTATAATATGAGTTATCTGCTCTAGGCGCCCTAACGCACCTTAATTCGTTCGGCGACTCTAACCAATTCCTTTTTCCTACTCTCTCAAAGGAGTCATCAAAATGTCAAAAACCGATTTCGTGAGAAAAAGGGGGCGCGACAGGTATCACGGTGATCTGTCGCACGTGTTAGATTTTAGTTCAGTCTAGTTGGACAAGGATCTATCTTATGTTGAGGAGCCAGTGGCTATATTGTACAGTCAGGTTCGAAAGCTGAGGTCAAAATGCATTGCATCAGTAAAGGTTCAGTGGCGGGGTCAGCCGGTCGAGAAGGCGGCTTGGGAGATCGAGCAGGATATGCGCAGCCGTTACCCTCATCTTTTCACCACTTCAGGTATGTCTCTATGCTCGTTCGAGGACAAACGAATGTTTTAAGAGGGGGAGGATGTAACGACCCGGCCGGTCGTTTTGAGAATTTATGCCCCGATCCCCTATTAACTGCTTCCCCCGTGTTTATTTCTACTAATGTGATTTGCCGGGATGATTCTTTTTGAGTTTCGGAGTGTTTTGGGACACTTAGTCCCTAAATGAGAGCTTAAGCTTTAGAATTTGGACCGTAGTCGGAATAGTGTGAAGACGGCTTTGGAATGGAATTCCGTCAATTCCGTTAGCTCCGTTGGGTTATTTCGGGCTTAGGGGCGTGTTCGGATTATGTTTTGGAGGTCCGTAGCTTATTTAGGCTTGAAATGCCGAAAGTTGAATTTTTGAAGTTTCTGGATCGATAGTAAAATATTGATATTGGGGTCGGAATCCGATTCCGAAAGTTGGGATAGTTCCATAGTGTTGAATCTGACTTGTGTGCAAAATTTGGGGTCAATCAGACATGGTTTGGTTGGTTTCGGCATCGGTTGTAGAATTCTTGAGATTTCAAGTTCATTACGCTTGGACTGGAGGGTGATTCGTGGTTTTAGCGTTGTTTGATGTGATTTGAGGGTTCTACTAAGTTCGTATGATGTTTTAGGATTGGTTGGCATGTTTGGTTGAGGTCCCGGGAGACTTAGGTGAGTTTCGGATGCTTAACGGAATTGGATTGGACTTAGGCAATTTTCTGATGTGCTGAACCTGTTGGTTTCGCACCTGCGGTGCTTGGACCGCAGGTGCGGCGCCGCAGAAGCGGTTTGGCAACCGCAGATGCGGTCTAAGGCATAAGGGCAGTTGGTCGCAGATGCGGCTCAAGGACCGCAGAAGCGAAACCGCATCTGCGCAGAGAGGAGCGCAGGTGCGGAATCTAGAAGCTTAATGATTTTCCGCAGAGGCAAAATCCCAGCCGCAAAAGCGGGACCGCATGTGCAGTGGGCCCCTTGCAGAAGCGGAAATCGCTGGACAGAAAAGAGTGAAATCGAGGGTTTGAGTTCATAACTTCTAAAATTAATTTTGAGCTCGGTAGAAGGTGATTCCTTGAGAGATTTTGAAGGAGAACTTTTGGTTAACGAATTCTAACTCTAATTTGGTTCTAATACAATAATCTATTGTTATTTTTCTCATCTAATTAAGAAATTTGAGGGTAGAAGTTTGGAAATGGGGGAAAAAGCTCCCCAATGGAAAATCTGAATTTTGAATAAGAATTTGACGTTGGATTGGGATGATGTTTGTACGAGTGAACTCGTGAGTGAATGAGTGTTCATAATTCGTAATTTTTACCTGATTCCGAGACGTGGCCCGGGAAGGATTTTTGGGCATTTTCTATTTTCTTGCCTTAGCTTCGATTTCATTAGCTAAATTAGTTGTTTGTAGTTATATTTACGTTATGAAATGGATTAGATTTGGGCCACTCGGAGTTGGATACTCGTGGCAAGAGCGTGATTTCGGATTGATTGAGCTTGGTTCGAGGTAAGTGGCTTGCCTAACCTTGCGTGGGGGAACTCCCCTTAGGATTTTGATATTGTTGTTATATGAATGCCTTGTACTTGAGGTGACGAGTGCGTACATGTACTAATTTTTGAAAATCCCCGTTTTCATTAAGTAAATATCTGTGTTTTTCTATTAATTAAGCAATACTAGTATTTGAAACCTCCTGTTTAGCTTAGGAAAGCATGCTTACGTGACTTAACTGTCTTAACTATTTTACTTGAATTCTGTGTAGCATGCTTAGGGTAGAATTACCTGTTTTCTTGATACGAGCTTGTATAGAACTGTAAATTTCCCTGTGGATACTGTTGTGTATTTACTTTGGGACAACGGAACGGATTTCCGAGAGATCCCCTTGCATGTTTACTTTGGGACTACGAGACGGTATCCCGGGAGATCCCCCTGTACTGGATATTTATTTGGGACTAAGGATCGGTATTCCGGGAGATCCCCTGCACATTTACGATTTGGACTACGGGACGGTATCCCGGGAGATCCTCTACACATTTACGTTTGGGACTACGGGACGTTATCCCGGGAGATCCCCTATTGTTTTCTCTGTGTACTGAGTTATTTCTTTCTGTGATTTCATCTTTATTGACTGTTAGTATTTCAATTATACTGTAATTTCTTACTGTTATACCTTGTTATATATATAACCAGTAGGGCCCTGACCTTTCCTCGTCACTACTCGACCGAGGTTTGGCTTGGCACTTATTGGGTACCGCCGTGGTGTACTCAAGCCCTTTCCTGCACATGTTTTTCGTGTGCAGATCCAGGTTCTTCTGCTCAGCCATACTATCCATGAGGCGAGGCGATCCAGAGACTTTGAGATATATCTGCCGCGTCCACAGACCTAGAAGTCCCTCTCTATTCTCCCTTCTATTATAGACTTTTCCCTGTATTTCCCTTGTTATTAGACTTCTGGAGTTAGAAACCTTATGTATTTTTCTTTAGCTTGTGAATCATGAGATTTCGGGTTTTGGGAGTGCTATGTTCAGTTTGAGAGAGTGTTATTGTATGTGCCGAGCGGCATTTTAAATAATTTACTTATATTTACCTGTTAGTTGGCTAGTTTTGTACTTTAAATTCATTTTCCACTAATTGTTAGGCTTACCTAGTCGTAGAGACTAGGGGCCGTCACGACAATTCATGGAGGGAGAACTTGGGTCGTGACACAGATACTTGTGTCTTAATCCCTCCGTACTCCTGGCGTAACCCGCCATTTCTTCCAAAGTAGGTGTAAGCTCAAAATATGAGAAGTGCAAAACATTGTGAGCGGGATCCTAGAATGACACCAGTGCCTCTATCAGATCACTTCTAGGTTGAATTTTTAATAGTCCAGCGAGTGCCCCCATGTATTGATTGACCATGTCTCGTCCTTGTTTTCCCAAATCCTCTTACCACATGTGGAGTGCTAGTGGTATCTGATCCATAACCTTCACAGGTAAATTCTGAATAGTGCTCATTCTGCACATTTTTAAATTAGGGTGACTGGGTTAAAACATGTGAGTTTTGTTTAAAAACTGACCATGAAAAGATTAGTTTTGCAAAATTCAACTGAAAAAACAAATCATAGCTACTTTTGCAAATACGGCCCTTCAGCACTTCGGAAGGGAAGATTTTAGGGCTGTGCTTGCTAAGTGGCCAAAAATTTGAAAAAGGACCATAGGTGGCTATTCTTGCAAAAATAGTCTTCCAGCGTCCCGTCGAGACATTTCTGGCTATTTGGACAAAAACGGCATCACCTAGCTTTATTTATGATACAATGACAGCATATTCATATTTTTGGTTATTTTTGCAAAAGCGAGGCTGGAACCGATGAAGGTTGCCTACGTATCTCACATTCGGTGAGAATCAAACCCGCGTAGTTCAGTAAGTTTTGACGCAACCGGAAAAAATATGACTTATTTTGACATGAATTTTTCTTTTTCTTTTTTTTTCAAAATTTTGGTAGAGTTTCGGGATATTTTGAATACCGAGATTTTCATAACCGGGTGATTTTTCTCTCATACCTCACTCTTGATTTATCCTTATTTTCATTTCTTATTCTAGAAGCCGGTCAACATGCAAGACCAAACAAATAAATGTACAAGTATCACATAAAATGTATCAGGATGGTCTGTTAAATTGGGTACACCTGTCCTAGACGGACCCAACCCAGTGTTGAGTCCCCAAAGTCAAATGCACATGATGCAAACAAGCGTACCTACTAGGGATCCAGCATGAGGTTATGTAATTCTAGGTTTGAAACATGGGGTATATTGTTCTAGACCTGGCTTACCCGAGCGGACAATTCGAGCCGAGGGGGCAACGTACCAGGAACCAAAAGGCCATCCGGCTTTGTAACTGATCTGATCCTCGTTCTAAATTAGAGTATGACACTAAAATAAAACAAGTCACGCCAGTGTGCACTTCCTAGAAGATTTAGAAGACTTAGAGAGAAGAAGGGTTTCGTAACAGTTTTATATACAGTTCAAGCAATATCAAAGTGGTAAAAAGCGGCATTGAGCAAATTAGGCTCAAACACGTTAAAAATCAGAAAATAAACAAAAGACAACTATAACAGTTATTCTAAGCTCGAATTCTGAACCCTGAACCAGAGATTCTGGGTTCGGCCCCCAGTAGAGTCGCCAGAGCTGTCACACCTCCTTTTTCCCGAGTGATAAGGAGTTTTTCCAATTAAAGTGACATTTTTCGAAATTGGATTATTTATTTAATTTAGAGTCGCCATTTGGGATAATTTATCCCAAGTCACCGGTTTATTTTAAATTCCCAATCAAGGAAATTTGACTTTATTTTACGGTCTGCAAAACACAGAAGACTAGATAAAGAATTCTCTTAACCCGGGAGAAGGTGTGAGGCACTCCCGAGTTTTGTGGTTTTAGCACGGTTGCTCAACAATTAATAATTGGCCTAATTATCTAATTTATTACATGTTTAAAACTTATTGTGCATTTTTTACTTTTTATTCGCTTTTAATATTTAAGGAATTTATTTAAATAAGTCGCGATGTCGCGCACTTATTATTTTTGTACACATTGCGAATCGCGTCACATGAAACGCACCCGTGATTATAACATGTTTATTTTTATTACTATTTGAAGTTATGGTCGAGTCACGTGAAACGCATACTCGAATTAGGGATTATGTATCATGACTATGCCACGGGAATCGTATCCATAGTCACGATATTTATTTAAACGCGCCTAAAGCAAGCGATATTCGAATTAACAACTTACATTTAGGATTGTTGTGAAGTCTCGAAATATGGAATTTATTTGGGGAAAACATGCACATTAGTTATTTGCTAAAACTAGTCTGTGAAGTATTTTAGTCTTTTTTTTTTAAAAAAAAAAAACAATTTTAACTACAATGATGATTCTGATGACATTAGCATAAACTTGATTCCAGTGAGATGATAGATATAGTCTGAGACGATAAAGAACTCAAATCAATTCTAAATCTAATCCCTTTGCAACTTGGGGCTAACCAACAGAAAATCACGGAAAAGGGTGGGTCTTGGGCCCAACAGTTTTCATACAACGGGGCCTGGATAAAAATGGAATTTTTACCTCCTATAGCAAAGGTTAACACCTTATTTATTCTAAATAAATACCATTTAAAAAAATTATATTCTATAGAGATATTTTAAGGTTTATAGCAAAATATTTAATTTTGGTTACCTCCTAGCCCTAAGCCACTAAATATGCTAATCAGTTACACAATTTTCTTTCTCTCTCTACTTTGATACACCGTAATCCCATGTTTTACTCCATGAATACAGTCGAATATACTCGAATACAACAACTGATTAGCTGGACTTCCCTGATTCACGCCTATTTTTGCTACTGTATTCATGAATATAATAGCTTAAATATATCAAATACATCTTATAACCACATAAAAGGTATCTGTAATCCGTAATATAGCAAATGGTATCTATAGATGACTAATTACTACTAAAACATAGTGCTTTATGAAAATTTCTCTTAAATAAAGCTATATGTAACTGCTCCCCTAATATCTCCCTATCGTGTTATAACATTAGCTGCACTTTTCACCCGTTATGCTAAGAATTTGTAACTGATCAGAAATTTATATCAAATCTCGCTTTATAGCAAAGATTCTCTGTGCTGGCTCGTAGTTGATTTCATTGCGAGCGATTCCGGTTCTAGTTATCACGATTACATTACTAAAAAACAGCAAATTTGTGACTGAAAATTTCCAACAGAAAAAATTAGTGCAAAAACAATATTCGCAAATGCGGCAGGCTCATCGCAATTGCAAAAAATTGCCCAGCTACCCAAGCTTCACAAATGCGATGCTTCTTCGCAAATGCGATGGCCGCATTTGCGACTAGAACATCACAAATGCGAAGAAACCAGAACCAGCAATCAGCAATTAAGAAAAATCATTCCGAAACCAATTCGAAACTCACCCGAGCCCTTGGGGCTCTAAACCAAATATGCACACAAGTCTAAAAATACAACACGAACTCGCTTGCGTGCTCAAATCATCAAAATAACTTCTAAAACCACGAATCGGGCGCCAAAACGCATGAAAATCAAACTAAACTTCAAGAACTTCTAAAATCGCAACCGAGCGTCCGAACCATATCAAATCAACTCTGAATGGCGCCAAATTTTGCAGACCAGTTCTATATGACAAAATAAACCTACTCTAAGCTTCAAATCACGCATAACAACCTTGAAACGACGAATCACACCTCAAGTCAAAATCAAGAACTTTGAAACTTCAACTTCTACAACCGATGCTGAAACATATTAAATCACCTCCGATTGACTTTAAATTTTACACACAAGTCACATTTGCCATTACGGACCTATTCCAACTTCCGAAATCAGAATCCGACCCCGATATCAAAAGGTCCACTCTCGGTCAAACTTCCTAAAAAATCCAACTTTCCCCAATTCAAGACTAATTCGACTACGGACATCCAAAATACAATCCGGACGCGCTTCTAAGTCCATAATCACCCAACGGAGCTAACAGAACTGACAGAACTCCATTCCGAGGTCAATGCTAAAAAGTCGAGCTTGGTCAATTTTTCCAACTTAGTACTTAAATCTTGAAGTTCATTCTTCCAAATCAATTCTGGATAACTTGAAAACCAACACTGATGATTTACGCAAGTCATAATACATCATGCGGAGATACTCAAGCCCTCAACATACCGAGCGAAGTGTAGATTCCCAAAACGACCAATTGGGTCATTACAACAACTCCTCGATCCCCAACTGATAACAAGCGCTCCATGTCGCATAAGATTGAGTAGGAAGGAAATGAAGGCATAAGCTTCAATGGAATCAAATTGCATGACGAGGAACCAATAAGGGAAGTACTCCTAAATGCCATGTAGCCTCTCGAAGATAAGTACAGACATCTCCGTACTGATTTGCAAGACTCTACTAGACTTTCTCATGACTCGTGAGACCCAAGTAAACCTAATACTATGATACCAAGCTGTCACGACCCAAAATACAGTATAGGTCATGATGGCACCCAACACCGCCGTCAGTCAAGCCAACATTGATTTATCGATTAGATTATCCATTTATTACTTTAAAAATACTAATTTCCAATAATTAAATAGTATAAAATAGAATTTACAGGGTAAATGATGATAATTATGTGATCTACGATAACAAACAACAAGTAGGAACTCCCAAAACCCGGTGTTGCAAGTGCATGAGCATTTTTCTAAGGAGTACAATAATAATACAACATCTGTCCCAAATGTAATGAGACAGAATTAAATAAATAATACAATGGAGACTCGGTAAACTGCGGTGTGTATCCTGGAATGCAGCTCACATAAAATCTCCTCAACAGGTGTGCCTACGCGCCAAGATGATCACCAAATGACCTGACAGATCCTGCATATTTAGTGCAGAAATGCAACATGAGTATGTAAATCAATATGTACCAAGTAAGTATCTAGCCTAACCCCGGAGGAGTAGTGACGAGGGATCGACATCAACACTTACTAAAGGTCTAATAATGCAATATAATAAAACATTATCAAATATGAAGCATACAATAAGGATGGGGTAAATTTGTAAGTTACATAATCTTCCAAATATTTCCTTTAGAGCATGAATTTCTAAATCTCATATGTTACATTAACATCTCATAAATGTCAAGTGTCACCATCAAATTAATAAGGAATACCATATAAAGAGTCGGGCATCAGTGGAAAGATTAGCTCGTGAATATTCTGACTACTAGCGATATACACACGATACTGCCGAGGTCGTTCAGCCCGATCAGAAATAACGCGTATACTACCGAGGGTCGTGCGGCACGAACCATAGATGCATCTATTTATTCCCGAGGCGTTCGACCACTCCACAAGAAAAGGAAGGAAGCTATCGAATTACGAAATACGTGTTTACAGTTATCACATGAGCATAAAATGAATATAATCTTTACCATTTCTCAAATAACTTGCCCAGAACTCAAAGTATTAAGGTTTGGCCTAGTGTGTGTGTGTGTATATATATATATATCAATTTCAATTATAACTTCAATTAATTAAGCCAGCAGAATGAGCTCAAATAATTCAAATATTACATGATAAGATCCTAAGTCTACCCGGACATAAACATGCTATAGCTAAGTACGAACTCTCGTCACCTCGTGCGTACGTAGCACCCACAACTAGTTGCACATAACAAAAAATATCACCTAGGGGGTAGTTTCCCCATCACAAGGTTAGACAGGAGACTTACCTCGTTCCGAAGTTCCAAAACAGGATCCACCGCCCCTCTAACTCTTCAATTCAAGCCAAACGATCCTAAACTAGTTAAACAATGTGCATCCTATTTTCTACCAAAGGTCCGAATCACGTCAAATTACTTCCGTTTTTCACCAAATTCCACAAATAAGGTCTAAATATTATAACGGACCTATACCGAGCTCCGGAACCAAAATACGGGCCCGATACCAACAATATCAAACATTATTCCATTTCTAAAAACCATTATATTTTCAATTAATAATTTTCTTCAAAAGTTCATTTCTCGAGCTAGGGACCTTGGAATTCAATTTCGGGCATACGCCTTCGTGCTTCTATCTCTGCCTCACCATACACACACACACACACACACACACACACACACACACACACACACACACACACACACATATATATATATATATATATATATAACTTTTGTGACAAATCAATTAGCACGACAACGCCCTTTGTGCGTTCAACTCATCCTCCCAAATGTACGAGTTACTGGACCAACCAGATGACAGAAATATCGATAACATAAATTACAAAGTAGGAAATACGCAAGTAACAATAGTGGACAAAGATACACATGTGGACAACAGTAAAAGACTAAGCGGAAAGCACGTGGGTAATGACAACAATTGGAAGACAAGGAATATCAACTTCAATTAACTAGCATATTGGAGGCCTAAGTACAACTATAACAAAGAAGACGAAAATACATGATCTTTACAAGTTGACAAGTAAGGGCATGAATGGCTAACATAGTGGAAGGCTTATGCTAAGTGCTACAGAATTGATACAACATGAGCATAATTATAAAAGTAGGAAATATGCACGGTATTTGCAAGCTAAGCAAGTAGAAGGTATGAGCATCACAACAACAATTTAAATAGAGATCAATGACACAACAATAGCAACAAGTCACATCAGGTCTATAATTATGATAATAACAGTTCAAGGTAAAGACGTGAATGTATACACGGAAAACTGATATCACATATAATGCATGTCTCTCATCCTCGCCTGCACGGAAACACCCATCGTTCCATGTACTCACGATAACACACAATCATAACAATATAAATGAAATGGCATGGCATCACCCTTTGTGCTTTACATTCTTCCTCACATGATAATGAATATAAAATGGCACGGCATCACCCTTCGTACTTTACACTCTTCCTCACATGATAATGAATATCAAATGGCATGGCATCACCCTTCGTGATTTACACTCTTCCTTACCAAGCATATGAATATCAATAAAAATGGCAAGGCAGGAAGAATAAATAACATCGAGGAGAGTGTTCAAACGAATATTCCAAACCAATTCTCAATCGCTACTTTCCAAGCCAACAATGATTCGATGAACCCTCAAGGGCCACATAATTCAAGTACTTCCACAAATCCCACAGTTTATCAACAACACAAGTATGGAATTTAGCATCTCAAATATCGGCTGTAGCAATGTATTAATGATTGGGCATAGAGATGACTGAATTAGACACATCAATGTATTCTTAGAATTTCCATCAAATTTGATCAAGTTATATTAGGCTTAGTCTCGATTCTAACATTTAATACTAGGTTCTTAATATCTAGAAGTCAAGTGAGGCATGAAGCAAGAGGTCACAAAATTCTACCAACATAAATGTAACATAATCCATCCCCCCCCCCCCCTCCGGGCATGATTAACCCTGGCACATACATATACGCTCGTCACCTCATATATGTATCACACCCGTATGTAGCAAACAATGACAAATAAGAGGAAAAATTCCCTCAACAAAGTTAGGAAAAATACTTACCTCAATCTGGCTATCTCAACACTCAATCTAGCCTTTTCCTCTATAAATTCGCCTCCGCTCGACTCAATCTAGCCAATGGCGACTTGAATACATGTGTTTTTAAATTCTTTCGACTATGTTTCCTATAACATTGGTTGCAATGTATGACGCAAAATTCGAGATAAAAAATTCCGACAGATTGGGTCGGAAACTAAAAGTCAAACTATTTTGTTTGACCATTTGGGACCGAAATGGATGCAACCTTATTTGAAACTTGGTCAACTTATTTCTTTAAATTTGCGACCAAAACAATTGCTCTTATTGCGATGGAATCAGTCGCAGGATTCTTTTAAAACTCCAGCCCCGCCGCATTTCTTTCTTCTCTCTTATTCCTCCATTGACGACCCTACCCCCCCCCCCCCCCGGGGCGCCGCCGACGAAACTCCTTCTTTCCCAACCCTCCTTTTTGTTAAACCTATCCCCTATCCGCCCCTTTCCCTCACCCCTTCGTTCTACCCAACCCCATCCCCCCACCCCACCCCCACCCCCACTGTCCACAATTCTTGTTATTAAGAGTCAAATATAGATTTCTTTGTTACTTCTTATCCCATTGATTTCTGTAAAATTTCGTACAATGATGGAATTAGGGAAAGAAAGTTGACATTACAAATCTTCTCTACATGAATTAGCAACATCACCACCAATTACACAAGCTCGCATTTCTCCTATACTATTTCTAAATTATTGTTTTTTCGGCGAAATAAAAAATTATATGAGAATATGTGTTGGTAAAATAATTGCAAGAACGAAATATTGGTAACTTTGATAGTGTATTCACTGCCTTCAAATTTACTCCCTTAACTACTTTGCTACTAGGATGTTTGGCCTTTAGAATTTGCAAAACCGAACAGAATCAAAGTTTCTAATGCTTGATTTATCACAAGCATACGTTCTGAAAGTATTAGAACAAAAGAGAAAAAGAAAGGCGAATTCTTTTTTACGCTTTGAACTTATATAATAAAGAGAACCTACTAATTTGGAAGTAGGACCAAATTGAAGCCTCAAAATATTTGTTGATATGTGTATTATTTTTAAATAGTTTGATATCTTGCCTCTAGATTTTAGATACTTTTTAGTTCCCTAATTGAATTATATTTGAAACTATTTTAGAATTTTCATAGATGTTAATATAGAATTCCCATAGATGTATTAATATTTAAGCTTGAAACTAAATTCACTTTTAAAATTGAGGTTAGTACCTATATGTGATTTTAACAAGTGCGAGTTTATGTATATGTGAAATTATTAACTTTAGAGAAGAATGATTTGAAATAGTACTAAGTAGTTATAATTTAAAGCCTTCGTTTTATGTTTAAAAAGTTAAGCTTATTATCGCTTCCTAATTTATTAAATGGACTAACTTTAAATTTAAAACTTAATAATTGCTACATTAAGAAATTTGTAGATTTGACAAATTATTGGCCATGTGTGGACTTTATGAACATATAAGAAGCTATTTAAATTTAATTTATATTTTGAGAGATTTTTACAACATAGAATAGAGATAAATGTAAGATTTCGAGTGTTAATGAATTTTAATTTAAAAGAATATAATACTTTAAGAAAATAAACCTTCGAATTGGCATAACCTATTAATTACTTTAAAAAAAACTAAATAACTTTAAATATATTATAAATTTCAATTTTTTTTGTTTGTGTAGATGGCATTTGCGCATCGTAGGTGAATGTATAATAGGAATCATCCTAATAGAGTGAGGCTAAGGGATGAATTTAAAGAAGGGGTTTCTGGATTTATTGCTAAAGCAAGGACACCTGATGATTTTCGTATTGAAGGAACGATTAGGTGCCCTTGTGTGAAATACAAGTATTTTAAGTTATTGGAAGAAGATGTTGTTACATGTCTTCTTTTTCAAAAGAGATTTATGGAAAATTATTATGTGTGGACTGCTCATGGGAAGAATCTTGATAGCGTAAATGATGTTGATTTTCATAATTCTTTTGGTGGTGAGGAAGGTAGTCCCGTAGTGGAGAATAATGTTAAAAATTCTAGATTCAATGATGTCACGGCCCTGTAGGTCATGATGACGCCTAACGCCGCTGTCAGGCAAGACAACAGTGATTGATTAATTTAATACTCATTTTATTACTTTCGCAATCATAAATTTTAATAAGGAAGAAAATTTACACTATTAAATTCACGGGAACGTACAAAATTAGTAGTTTATAACAGAAATGAAAGGCGATGATAATATACCGAAACGTAAGCATCAATTAGTATACCCCCAAACCCGGTGCCACAAATGCATGAGCATTTACTAAGGAGTACAATAATAATACGACATTTATCTAGAATATGAGTGAGGCAGGATAAAATAAATAGTATGATGGAGACTCTATGGACTGCGATACGTATCCTGGAATGCAGCTCACATAAAGTCTCCTCAACAACTGCGCCTATGCACCAAGATGATCACCCGAATGAACCCGTCAGATCCTGCACATTTAGTGCAGAAGTGCAGCATGAGTACGTAAATCAACACGTACCCAGTAAGTATCTAGCCTAACCCCGGAGAAGTAGTGACGAGGGGGTCGACATTGGCACTTACTAGAGGTCCAATAAAGCAAATAAATCATAAGCAGATATGAAGCACACAACAATAATGGGGTAAATCTGTAAGTTACATAGTCTTCCAAAAAATTCTTTTAAAGGGTATGAATTTCCCAGTCTTGTATACTACCTCGGCAGCTCAGATATATCAAGTGTCAGTATCAAACGGATAAGAAATAGCATATAAACAACCAGGAATCAGTAGAAGGATACTCTCGTAAATTTTCAGACTGTCAGCGATATAATGCACGATTATGCCGAGGTCGTTCGGCCCGATTCAGAATAATGTGTACACTACCGAGGGTCGAGCGACATGAACCATAGATGCATCTATTATACTGTCGATGCGTTCAGCCCGCTCCACAAGAAAGGAAGAAAATTATCGAATTACGAGACACGTGCATATAATACAGTACATGAGTACAAAGTGAATATAACTTTTACAGTTCCTCAAATTACTTGCCAACAACTCAAGGTGATAAGGCTCGGCCTATATATATATATATATATATATATATATATATATATATATATATATATATATATATATATATATATATATATATATATATGTATGTATGTATGTATGTATATTTCTAAATCAAGTTCAATTACAGTTCAATTAATTAAGCCAGCAGAATGAGTTCAATTAATTCAAATATTACATGATAAAGTCCTAAGTCTACCCGAACATAAACATGCTTTAGCTACATACGGACTCTCGTCACCTCGTGCGTACGTAGTACCTACAACTAGTCACATATAACAATTACATCACCTAGGGGGTAGTTTCCCCCTCACAAGGTTAGACATGAGACATACCTCGCTCCGAAGTTCCATAACCGGCTCCAACGCCTCTCTAGCACCTCAAATCAAAGCACAACATCCCGAAACTAGCCAAACAACGTTCAAATCAATCAAAATATACTCCAATGCTTACAATTTAACAATTTATAACAATTGCCAACTCCGCTCGTAAAGTCAATAAAGTCAACTCTCGGGCCCATGTGCCCGGATTCCAAAAAAATTCAAAGATAAACTTTACCCATAACATTACGAACTCAAATATATGATTTGTTTCACATTCCACATCTAATTTCGTGGTCAAAATCCAAAAATACCAAATTCTAGGTTTTCTACCTAAATCCCAAATTTTTACTAATTTTTATGTTTAAATCCATATATAAATCATGTATTTAACTCACAATATGCGGGAATTACTTACCTTGACATAGATGATAAAAATCTTCCCTCCAAGAGCTCCAAAAATTGCCCAACCAAATAAAAATGAGAGAGAAATGGGCTAAGTCTCAGATTAAAAATACCCCACTGCCCAGCGACTTCGCACCTGCGGACGAATTTGTTGCACCTGCAAGTTCGCTTTTGCGAGACAAGTCTTGCTTCTGCGAAGTGCACTGCCCAGCCTCTCCATCGCATGTGCGGCAGAATGTGCGCTTATGCGCAAACGCAAGTGCGAGCCACCATTGCGCTTCTGCGCCCCCCTTCGCTTCTGCGTTGCCAGCAACCGCATCTGCGATCACGCAGGTGCGGGAATTTCTTCGCACCTGCGACCACTGCCTTGCCCCATCCCCAGCCACTTCTACGACCCTCATTTCGCTTATGTGAAGTCACATTTGGGACCAAGGCTTTGCAGAAGCGATTGCACCAGAAACAGAAAAATCCCAACAACTTCAACAAGGCTCAAATCGACCCGAACCCCGTACGAAACTCACTCGAGTCACTTGGGGCCATAACCAAATATACCAACACGTCCCAAAATACAATATGAACTTAGTTGAAGCCTCAAATCATGCCAAAAAATATCAAAACTACGAATCGACAATCGAAACCTTTCTTTAAACTTTCAAACTTCGTCGGACTAAACATTCCGGAATGACGCCAAACTTTACGTACAAGTCACAATCACGACACAAACCTATTCCAATTCTCAGAATTCCAAACATGCATTGATAACACCAAAGTCCACTTGAAACCAAACTCAGGAATTCTAAAACCTTCAAAATGCCAACTTTCCACAATTAGCGTCGAAATGCTCCCGGGTGACCCGATACTCAACCTGAACATACATCCAAGTCAGAAATAATCATATGAACCTATTGGAACCTTCAAATCCCAATTTTGAGGTCGTTTACTCAAAATTCAAACCTTAATCAACTCTTCCAACTTAAAGCTTCCGAATTTAGAATTGTCCTTCCAAATCAACTCCGAACTTCCTGAAATTCAATTCTGACCACACATACAAGTCATAATACCTGAAGTGAACCTACTCAAGGACTCAAACCGCTAAATGATGCTCTAGAGCTCAAAACGACCAGTCGGGTCGTTACAAATAACATGATGATGGGTGCCTTTAAGATGTTCCCGGGGGCTCAATCTGAACCAAATGATGAGGCTAAGAAGTTCTTCAAAGAGTTAGAGGAAGCTAGTTGTCTATTTTAGGCTCAATGCATTCCAAATTGTCTGTTGTTGTTCGCTTACTTCAGATTAAGTCGGATAGTTTTATTTCTCAATCGGGCATGAATTCTATCATTGGGATTATGAATAAACTTAATTCGAGTAACATTGACCTACCTAAACATTTCTACCCGGCAAAAAAAGTAGTTTCCAAGTTGGGTCTTTCATCAGAAAGGATTCATTACTGTAAGTAGGGGTGTTCATAAAAACCCGAAAAACCGAACAACACCGAAAACCAAACCAAACCGACCAAAAAAACCAATATTTTTTGGTTTGGTTTGGTTTGGTTTTGAATTTTAAAAACAGATCAAATTTGGTTTGGTTTTGGTTTTAATCAAAAAATAACCGCAAAAAACCGAACCAAACCGACTATAGGAGTAGCTATTTAAAATTTATTATTACACCTATATATATGTATATTTTATACAAAGTTTCAAAAATTTTATGGTGAATGTTAATCGTTTGCCCTTTTAGTATAGTTCTTTACATTTATATTCTAGTTTGATTGGTAGTTTTCTTTTGTTAAATGTAAGAATCCATTTCATGTTAAAAATATTTTTTTTTAATTGAGTCCTTAAATTATTCATCACTATTTGATTCAATTATCATTAATATATTTTAGAAAATAATAGATTTCTCAATGGGCAATTGATTTGATAGTGTTACGCTGAAAATGTGGTCACCGAAATATGTGTTTGGTAGTGTATGTCTTATATTTAAGAAAAAATTGACAAATAATCGAAAAAACCAAAAAAACCGACAAAACCCGACATAAACCGAATCAAGAAAAAACCGACTTAATTTTAACCATGAACCCCTAGCTGTAAGAATGGTTGTATGTTATTCTCTAAGGATGATGCATCTCTAGAGAACTACAAATTTTGCAACAAGCCTCGTTACAAGGATGCCACAAATGATAAAAAGAAGAAGATCCCGGTGAAGGTGATGCACTACTTACCCTTTATACCAAGGTTAAAGAGCTTGTATGCATCAATGAGCTCCGCTCCTCATATGAGATGGAATTATAAGCATAGAAGGCCAAATGGTGTTCTATGTCATCCTTCAGATGGAGAAGCATGGAAGCATTTCGATAGGGTGTTCCCGGACTTTGACAGTGAACCAAGAAATATTAGGTTAGGATTATACGCTGATGGATTCACTCCATTTGCAGTCTCTGCTGCACCATATTCATGTTGGTCGATGTTTGTTACGCCGTATAATCTTCCACCTGAGTTATATATGAAAAGTCCATATTTGTTTCTAACTTGTATTTTTCCAAGTCCACGCAATCCAAAAATGTTGTTTGATGTTTACATGCAGCTTTGATTGATGAGTTGAAGTTATTGTGACATCAATGCATGGAAACATATGATGTATCAACTAAGTAAAACTTTAGATTGCGTGCTGCTTTGATGAGGACTATAAATGATTTTTCCTGCTTATGGAATGATGTCCGGGTGGTCGAATGCCGAAAAGTTAGCTTGCCTGACTTGTATGGAAGATACAAAGGCATTCACTTTGAAACATAGAGGTAAGAACACATGGTTTGACTGCCATCGTCGCTTCTTGCCATTAGATGATGAGTTCAGGAGAAATACTAGTCAATTTATGAAGAACAAAACTGATTATGAGTAGCCACCATCCGTCTTGTCTCCAGAACATATTTGGAATAGAGTTAGGGATCTGCCTAAGGTAACGGAGTATCCCTTGGCTAATAAGATACTTGGTTATGGTGTTACACACAACTGGACTAAACAGAGCATATTCTAGGAGTTACCTTATTGGAAGCATAATCTTCTTCGGTATAATCTTGATGTCATGCTTATGAAGAAGAACCTCTTTGACAACTTGTTTAATACTATGATGGATGTCAACAAAAAGACAACGGATAACTTGAAGGCCAGGATGGACTTAAAGGAATATTGTAGACGAAGTGAGTTGTACCTGACATATTTGAACAACAAGATTTAGAAACTCAAGGCCAGTTTTACCTTGACCTTGGAGAAGAGAAGAGAGATTTGTGATTGGGTTAATAATTTGAGTATGCCTGATGGGTATGCATCAAACATGTCTAGTTGTGTTGACATGAACGAAGGGAAGTTGACATCTATGGAAAGCCACGATTGTCACATTTTCATGCAATCTTTGATGCCTATTGCGTTTAGTGCATTGCATGATATCATATGGAAGCCCATCACAGAGGTAAGCTTATTTTTCAAGGAGTTGTGTTCTAGCACCTTGAGGGTGGAGAACCTAACTAACACGGAGAGTAACATTCGCGTAACTTTAAACAAATTGGCAAAAAATTTCCCTCTTGGTTTTTTTTTATGTAATGGAACATCTTCAAATTCACCTTGCACAAGAGGCATGGCTTGGAGGGCCAGTTCAATGCAGATGGATGTATTCATTTGAGAGATAATTAATGACTATTAATCATTAATCCTTATATGTTTTATTTTAGCATTATTCCATCTAAAAATAATGCTAATATGCAGGATTATTGGCAAATGTAAGCGGGCTATCAAAAATAGATCTAAGATTGAAGGATCGATTTGTGAGGCATATATGGCTAGAGAAACTTCTTATTTTGGTTCATATTATTTTGAATATAATGTGCGATGTTTGAGAAATATACCTGATCGGCATGGCGATGGAGGCACCGATCCTTCGTATAACAACACAAACTCAAATACATAATTTATTCCTAATTTCATGCCCAATTTCATGGTCAAAATCTCCAAATCCAACAGTTTCTACAAAATTTCATGTTTAAATCCATATATAATCCATGTATTTATCTTACAACAAGTAGTAATAACTTACCTCATGATATATAGCGAAAATGATATTCAAGAATCGCCCCAAATCTCCGCACATGTGCTCCAAGAACTTAAAAGTGAAGAAAACGAGCTCAAAATCCCGAAATTAGATATTTAATACACCTTCCAGGCTTCCTCCTTCGCGATAACGGTCATTACACATGCGATCGTGGTTAACAAAAGTTCCAGCATCATTTTCATCACGATCGTGGCCAAAATCATGCTAGCGCTATGTACAAATTTTATTTTCTTCTTCACAGACACCCTTCGATATAATATCCATAATATTTTGTACAGAATTCCAAATGATAAACCTTTTGCTTTTTCTAAAAACTAGATTCAAAGGGCTACAACTTTCGTTTTTGGATCATCTCCAAATTCTTTATAGATTGCAAGATATGAGCTCCCGAAGTAAGACGACTGATAACAGAAAATCCTTCTACGTGATAGTGACCCTTCCTTCCGCGATCGCGATTCACGAGGCCTGGATCGCACTTTACTCTTCGCGATCGCGGCCCTGACCTCCACGATCGCATAGCACACCTTCGACACCACTTATAGCAATCTTAAAAGGCCTAAAAGTGGTCTGAAACCACCCTAAAACTTACCCGAGGTCAGAGAAACCCCGTTCAATCATTCTAACAAGTTTATATACCCTATGTAAACTTGTTCGAAGGCTCGCAATACAAATTACAACATCGAAACCAAGAATTAAGGATCAAACTCAATTTCTTAAACTCTCTTAACTTTCAAACATTCATCCTTCATCGAACGCGTACAAATCACACATAAACATTTTGGAATGACGTCAAATTTTACGTACAAGTCAAAAATCATAATACGAACCTATTTCAAGGCTCGGACTCCTAAACGGACATCAATAACACCAAAGTCTACTTCAACTCGAACTTAAGAAATTCTAAAACTTCAAAATGCCAGTTTTCTACAATCAACCACGAAATGCTCCCGGACTATCTAATACTCAACCCGAGGGTACGTCCAAGTCCGAAATCATTATACGAACCTAGTGGAACCTTCAAATAATGATTCTGAGGTTGTTTACTCAAAATTCAAACCTTAGTCAATCTTTCCAACTTATGATTCGTACTACTAGGTCTTGGGTAAATTTGTAAATGTTCAGTTATCCATTCTCTGTTCTCTTATAATCTCAGTTGAGTTGTATTTCCTGTTAGTTGGCTTACCTAGCTGGTTGAGTTAGGTGCCATCACGACTTGTGGTTTTTGGGTCGTGACAAGGTGGTATCAGAGCACTAGATTCGTAGGTTCAACGAGTCATGAGCAAGTGTCTAGTAGAGTCTTGCGAATCGGTATGATGACGTCCATACCTATCTTCGGGAGGTTACAGGGCATTTAGGAAAAATTTCCCTTTCTTCTTTCATTATCGTGTGTCCTTGTTTCAGCTTGAAATCTACGACTTTGACTCTTCCTGATCGCTCATATATGATGTTGTGCACTCAGTATTCGCTTTGTGGCGACGATCGGTGATGCTGCAGATGGATTATGATGGGCTATAGATGCTTGATTATCATCGCGATGTGTTGTCTAGCCTCAGAAGTGGATGCAGTGTTAAATCTTCTAGTCGCTCATTTGTGGTTTGAGGGGGGTTCATATGTCTAGTTGGTAAGCATAAATTTGGGAAGATTGGCTGGTGGCCAGGCTATTGTGATTAAGGAGGGTTCATGGCAAGGTGTGGCTTTGAGTAAAATTGGTGGGCCATCTCCTGCATGATAAGTTTGGATCGTGTGTCTTGTATGAGCTTTCCATTCGGTGGAGTGCATATGTTATCATTTTAGAGCATTTGGGGAAGTTGTTTGACTATTGCAATGATGGGTAAGCATTTGGCAGAGTCTTCAGGGTGTTCTGTGATCGGTATTGAATGAATTTTTGAAGCATTCAGCAAAACAGTCGTGCGGGATCGGGGCATGCTGTGAAGATATGGTACTTTGGGTTGCCGGTGAGGTGTTCTATGGCTTCGAGCTAAGTGGTAGAGTCTACTAATGACGATCGGATTGTAGGATCATGGGCCTCATCAGTTTCCAGATAGAGATTGCTTGGTTATTCCTTTGAATGGGCTTATGCTGGTAAATCACGGGTTGCTCGACACGTATTAGCTATGTATTAAAGATCAGAGTAAGATGAGTGGTTATCGAGAAGGTTCTGGCTGTCCCAAGTCTTATGTAGCCTTTAAGGACTTTTGAATTTGTCTACGAGCAGGCTTGAAAATGGGAGCAAATATCGGATTAGCAATATTTCCTTGTTAAGAAAGGCCTACATATCAATGTTGGGGTGATGCAAGAAATGGCTTCGAATTCCCAGGAAGTTCCCTCAGGGCGGTCATATCGGATTGAGTTACTTTTGGGTTGGCAGTCTGCGAGACTCGGTTGGGTTAGAGGCGATTGATTCTGATTACTCGATTATGTGTTACTGATTTCCGAATAATTTATCATGGTTATGACCACGGTCGAAGTCGATGTTTTCTACAAGTATAGAAGATATATTGCGTGTGGTGGTGTTCTCCTGGATTGAGTTAGATGAAAGATTCTCGGATGATGAGGTGTTTAATTTGCTTATGGTTCAGAGTTGACTATGAGAATTTCGTGGTATTGCGAGTTAGCATGTTAGAGGCGATGCGCCGTGTGGGGTTGAAAAGTTGCATGTACAAGGTTGCAGATAGTTTTAGAGGGAAAGATATGAGTTCTTGATGGCACGGACGATTTCGGGTGTTTAAGGTTTTGCTGGCACTATGTGTTTTCACCAAAGAGCCTGTTGGAAGGTACATTGTGTTTTGAATTATGGGTGTTTCTCCGTGAAATGATGGAGTATGAATTACGCGTCAGCTATTTGAGTAGCGGTGTTGAGATGGGGTAAGAAAATTCTAGTATTCGTGAGGCTCAGAGACTGAATGTTCTTGTTGGCGAACTATTCCTTGATTGCGAGTTGTGAGGGAATGTAGAAGATTGGATGATCAATGGTAGGTGTTATGGAAATGTTGTTATAGACTTTTGGAAGGTTTATTACATGTTAGAGGGTGATCAGAATTTGGTTTGGGGATTATTTTGAGCCTAGTGAGGGTGTGTATTCTGTATCAGATTGGATTTGCTCGCCCTTGTGCAGTTGATGCCATATGTATATCATCAGGCGGAGTGGATGTTATTCGTGCCTTGGTTTATGTCGTATGGTTCTCTCTTATGCTACGACGGGTTGTGAGGGTTATATGATTCTTCGCACACATATTGTGATTCAGTTTAGGCCTCATGGCACTATAGGTGAGGTGGCCCTTATGATGTTGATTTGCTTATCGCACCATAGTTGCTTGTCTTTCTCAGTATTGTTTGTTCCTAATGATTTTCCCAACAGTTATATTTTTGTGCACTCGGTTGTGCTTGATATTGATGCACATGTGATCAGTGAGCCCAAGTATTATGGCTCGAAGGGTACCCTATATGGATTGATATGATGGGATCGGGTTGCACGCCGCAACGGTACAGTGATGAAACGTGGCTCCTTATTTCTATTTCGTGTATTTTGCTTTCACCTTGTTGAGAATAGTTCTTAGTAAAATGCTAAAATTTCCCCACCTGCTTAACTTGCTTAGTAGTTTTTTTACTGTTATCTGTCATGTCTGAATTATTACTTGTTAGTGTACGGAATCGGGTTGTGTATGGCTCCATATGTTTATTGTTGATGCTTGTCGGTGTGGCTGCTCGTATTGGCTGAGATGAGGTTTCTAGACCAGAGATTTGCGCTATTGTATTGGGATGAGGAAGGTTTGGGAGAATAACACTATATTTTGTTGAGGAAGTGGACAATGGCCCTGGTTGGGTGAGTGAGTTTCTTGGCTTACTGATCAGATGAGTGGTTAAGCGGTTATGCGTGTTTCTTTCATCATCGGTAGGGTATGAAGGTTTTGAACGAGGTTCTAATCGATATGAGGTTTGCTACTGGCACCGGATTTGTTTTGGGCAGTAATGGTGGTCGGCAGTTCCTACTGTGAGTGTCAAAGTGATGGGGTATATCATGTGATTACATCTTGTGTTATGGTTGTAACTTTATACAGCTTGTTCAGACATATACAGAGTGTAGCTGTGGGATTCGGGTCTTGTAATGAATTCTGGATGATAGAGATTGAGTTCTAAGGTTTAAGGACCAAGGTCAAAATAAGGATCTCTAGTTATGTTGTGTTGGAAGGATTATGTGGATCAGGGTGATGTGGGATCACCCCCAGGTTTATGCTTAGTAAGGTTACACCGTGATTTGATAGCTTTGGAACGACTCCTGGCACGTTCGAGGACGAACGTGTGTTTAAGTGGTGGAGGATGTAATGACCCGACTAGCGTTTTGGGAATCTGCACTTCGCTCTGTATGTTGAGGGCTCGAGTATCTCCGCATGATGTATTATGACTTGCGTAAATCGTCGGTGTTGGTTTTAGAGTTATCCGGAATCGATTTGGAAGAATGAACTTAAAGATTTAAGTTCTAAGTTGGAAGAATTGACCAAGTTTTACTTTTTAAAATTTGACCTCGGAATGGAGTTTCGTCAGTTCTGTTAGCTCCGTTGGGTGATTTTGGACTTAGGAACGCGTCCGAATTGTAAATTAGAGGTCTGTAGTCGAATTAGTCTTGAATTGGCGAAAGTTGGAATTTTGGGAAGTTTGACCGGGAGTGGACTTTTTGATATCGGGGTCGGATTCCGATTCCGGAAGTTGGAATAGGTCCGTAATGGAAAATGTGACTTGTGTGTAAAATTTGAAGTCAATCGGAAGTGATTTGATAGATTTCGGCATCGGTTGTAGAAGTTGAAGTTTCAAAGTTCTTGATTGGTGTGATTCGTCATTTCGAGGTTGTTATGCGTGATTTGAAGCTTTGAGTAGGTTCGTTTTGTCATATAGAACTTGTCTGCAAAATTTGGCGCCATTCAGAGTTGATTTGATATGGTTCGGACGCTCGGCTGCGATCTCTTGAAGTTTAGTTTGATTTTCATGCGTTTTAGCATCCGATTCATGGTTTTAGAAGTTATTTTGATGATTTGAGCGCGAGAGCGAGTTCGTGTTGTATTTTTAGACTTGTGTGCATATTTGGTTTAGAGCCCCGAGGGCTCGGGTGAGTTTCGGATTGGTTTTGGAATGATTTTTCTTATTTGTTGATTGTTGGTTCTGGTTTCTTCGCATTTGAGATGTTCTGGTCGCAAATGCATCCATCGCATTTGCGTTGCCTGGGCGGCCGGGCAATTTTTCGCATTTGCGATGAGCCTGCCGTATTTTCGAAAGCTGGTATTCGCATTTGCGAAGTTTTGGTCGCAAATGCGACCTTAACAGGGAAGTCTCCATTTTGCAATTGCGATATTATTTTCGCATTTGCGGTGTTCGAATTTTTGAACCCCTTGTCGCAAATGCGACATCTGCAACCTGTTAAGTGCTGAGAATTCCGAGTTTTTGCTTCATTTTCATATATTTTGAACCCTAGCTTCGATGTCAGGCGATTTTGTGAAGGGATTTTCATACCAAATCAATGGGTAAGTATCTTTAATCAATTTCCAACTATGTTTATGCAAGATTTAACATCAAATTCATGAGAAATCAATGGAAAAATGTGTGGATTTTGTCAAAGTTTTGAAAAACTGAAAATTTGAGATTTGAGAGTCGAATAAGACTCGGATTTGAAAACAAAATACATATTTGGACTAGTGAGGCTATGGGTAGTCAAGACCTACCCTTGGACCTGGTTTTGACCGGGCAGGCCTTGGGTTTGACTTTTGTTGACTTTTTAGAAATTGAATAGAAATTACAGCTTTATTAATTGAAATTGTTTTCTCTTGCATTGTGTGATGTATTCAAGTCGCCATTGGCTAGATTGAGTCGAGCAGAGGCGAATTTGTAGAGGAAAAGGCTAGATTGAGTGTTGAGTTAGCCGCATTGAGGTAAGTGTTTTGCCTAACTTTGTTGAGGAAATTTTTCCTCTTATTTATCATTGTTTGCTACATGCGGGTGTGATACATATATGAGGTGACGGGCATATATGTATGTGCCAGGGTTAATCATGCTCGGGGGGTGGATTATGTTACATTTATGTTGGTAGAATTTCGTGACCTCTTGCTTCATGTCTCACTTGACTTCTAGATATTAAGAACCTAGTATTAAATGTTAGAATCGAGACTTAGCCTAATATAACTTGATCAAATTTGATGGAAATTCTGAGAATACATTGATATGTCTAATTCGCTCATCTCTATGCCTAATCATTAATACATTGCTACGGCCGATATTTTGAGATGCTAAATTCCATACTTGTGTTGTTGATAAATTGTGGGATTTGTGGAAGTACTTGAATTATGTGGCCCTTGAGGGTTCATTGAATCATTGTTGGCTTGGAAAGCAGTGATTGAGAATTGGTTTGCAATATTCGTTTGAACACTCTCCTCGATGTTATTTATTATTCCTGTCGTGCCATTTTTATTGATATTCCTTTTAGTAATTGTTGACTGTCTCGCCGAGTTGTATACGGTACTTTTATCTGTTATGCTTTGAACTGCTTTTACTGTTAATCTAATGTACAAGTTATAACAATAAGCACCTTTTAACTAAAAGCCTCATCACTACTTCGACGAGGTTAGACAAAATACTTACCAGTACATGGGGTCGGTTGTGTTGATACTACACTTCTGTACGACGTGTACAGATTTTTGGAGCAAAGCTGATGGTGACGTCGGGTGCTGATTCCGAAGATGTTCATGCGTTTTGGATATAGCTGCCACTTGTCCTTGGTAGCTTAGGTTGTTGCTAATCTCTTTACGTAACCTTCAAACAGAACGTGTATTTATTTGTACCAGCTTTATAAATTTCAAGTCTTAGAAGCTCGTGATTCGTACTACTAGGTCTTGGGTAAATTTGTCAATGTTCAGTTATCCATTCTTTGTTCTCTTATAATCTCAGTTGAGTTGTATTTCATGTTAGTTAGCTTACCTAGCGGGTTGAGTTAGGTGCCATCATGACTTGTGGTTTTTGGGTCGTGACAAGGTGGTATCAGAGCACTAGGTTCGTAGGTTCTACGAGTCATGAGCAAGTGTCTAGTAGAGTCCTACGGATCGGTATGATGGCGTCCATACCTATCTTCGGGAGGCTACAGGGCATTTAGGAAAAAATGCCCTTTCTTCTTTCTTTATCGCGCGACCTTGTTTCAGCTTGAAATCTACGACTTTGACTCTTCCCGGTCGCTCATATGTGAAGTTGTGCGCTCAGTATTCGCTGTATGACGACGATCAGTATTCGAGCAAAGGATTTGAAAAATGTGTGCTATATTTGGCCTTATCGGTTCATGTTCGGGTTTTGGGAAGACTCAGAGTTTATGCTTCTTGTGGGTATAATGTACAAGGAAAAGAATTCGGTCGGGTGCTTCTTTGATAGGGTGTTCACGTGCTAGCAGCGCACAAGAGTTTGGCTTATATTCGGGACTAGGCCAAAGTGGGTGACTCTCAATAGTGGTCCTAGTGGGTTCGAGAATTTAAGTGCAGTGCCTAAGGACTTGGAATGTTCTATGTTATCATTGGGTATGTAGTGCAGTAGTGGGGGAAAGGAATAAATAGCTTCAGATTTGCGGAAGGCCTTGCAGAATGGGTGTACCAGTTAAAGATGCTATTGTGCACAAAAGGAGAATATGAGATGATTCATGAGTAATGAGACGATGTGGCCTCGTGATGCGGGTCACTCGGGACGAGTGTGGATTTGGTTTGTCATGTTTTTGAATGGAGCTATTATTATTATTTCTAAGGCAAGTCGAGAATAAATTGGAAGAAGTTGGGTCGGTTAGTTATGGTTGAATCAGCATGATTGTGGTAGTGATCAGTTCCTTCAGCGTGAAATTATATATGTGGTTGTACACATGGGCTTGAGCACCACCGCAACTTGATTGATTTGGGAGGTATTTGATTCAAGTGGCCTTGTGGTGTAAATGGATTTCGAAAGAATCATGGCGGTTTAGATCGCGACTTGAGGTTTATGTTTTTTTGTGGTTTGGGAATTCAGTTGCGTGTTGCATTGGTTCTTCTGAAATGAGCTAATCGAAAGTTTTCTAGCTAATGAATGTTTATTCCACTAGTAGTTCAAGGGTTATGGTGAATACGTGTATTATCGCGTAGGTGCAGTGAGCGGCGTGGGAACTGGAAGTTGAAGGTCAAGGTTCCGGTTCGTGTTGATAGAATGTCACGATCTCGGATGAGCAGGGGTGAATTCAGATGTCCAGAGTAAGTTCGCATTTTCTTTAGTGTCACTTGAGAATGTTTTGTGAAAGAGGCTTTGTGTATTGACTTGCGGATTTTTGATTCGCTTTACAGAATTAGAACGGTTGGTGGTATGGATGTGCGGATTTTGCTATCTGAGCGGAAGGTCGTGGGAGCGTAACCCACGGAGAGATTTGTATAAGTGTGACATGTTAGTCACTTGATTGTTAAAAATTGAAACCAAGTATGCCTGAGAGACGTTCTATTCTTTGGGCTGTGGACCGTGCGAGTTTTTTTCGGATTTGACGGTTGTTCTAATGTGTCATGAATAGGTCATTGTGGATCCTTGAAAGGTTATTAGCAGAATCGGTTTGAGGTCCATCGATGGGTATAAATGTGGATGTGTGCTCTACACCAGGCGGGTGTGTTCTTTCAGCATAGCATTTCTTATAGAGGAGTCTTCAGGCATTGGATGTTATTTTTGTCGTCAGCTATTTCATGTAACACTCTATTGTGCCATGCGGGTTGTGAGATGGTTTGATTATTCACATATGTGTTGAGGTCCTGCATAGTTGTGGTGTTATGTGAGCAGGATGGCTCTCGAGATGCAGATCATATATCGAACCTTAGTTGTGCTTGGGTTTCGTAGCATATGGCGTTATCCATCTCCCCATGATTTGTATTATGCACTTGGCGTGCTTGTTGTCGATATTCAGGCATTTCGTAAGTATAAGCATTACATCTTGATGTGTGTTTTCTTCTTGATTGTTATGTGCGGATCGGGTGGCACGCTGCCGCGGGTATATTGTTTGGATCGGGTGGTACGCCGCCACAGGTATGTTGTGTGAATCGGGTTGCATGCTGCAACATTGTCATGTTTGGATCGAGTAGCATGCCACAACAGTGTCACATCGTATCGGGTTGCACGACGCAACAGTGAGATGTTGAGCATAGTTCCTTACACTCATTTTGTGTGCCTTGTTATAATCCCTGAGGTAGGTTCATGGCACCTATTCGGCCAGAGACTGAATCAATCGTAAATTTTGGCGACCAATTCGGTCGCAAATGGCTTAAATTCAAATATCCCTATATTTTTCAGTTTGCAATTGAATCCGCCGCAAATTTAGACTGATTCCGGCGCAAATATATTGCGATCACGTATTTTTCGACTGACACTTTTCAGTCGGAAATCCGTCCGAAAAACATAATTTTTGACTGATTTGACGATTGCAAATTTGATGTTTTTTAGTAGTGTTATCAATATTGATTAATCGTCAACTTCAACTGAGATCGGACTTTAACTTCTCTATGATCTTTTAATACTCTTGACGTTGTCAAGATTCAAATAGGTCACGTGGTAGGTCTATTTTCTACCAATGCACACAAACTTAGTAGGCGTTTGGCCTTAAGTTTTGGAATTTTTTTGCAATTTTTTATTTAAAATATGTGTTTGTTTATAGAATTAATTTAGTTTTTGGGAGATTTTGAAAACTAAAACTGCAAATTTCAAATGTACCTTAAGACCTTTTTTTGGGACAAATCATGATCATTTGGGACTTTTTAGCTGAAAAAGAACTTTCTAATATGTCAAAAATTGCTCCAAAATTCATGTCCAAACACATTTTTAATTTCACATCAAACTTCACCCAAATCAGTTTTTTCAAAAGATATTTGGAATTATGTCCAAACGGGTCCTTAGATGCATTGGACGGATCATATTTCCAAGAATTAATTTTTTCACCCCTTGTTTTAGGAAAAATGACGTTGTATAGCTGCTGTAAAAATAATAGCCGAAAAAATATATA
>NW_017670277.1:176323-183169 GCF_001879085.1 Nicotiana attenuata
TATATATATATATATATATGTATGTATGCTCTGTGTGTTATATACAAATCTTATACACTTTTTTGACTATCAAATATAAATAATTTCTAGCGCGGGCTAAAAGTAATAATTCCCTTTGTTTATAACCAACAAAAGGAGAATGTCAAAAGCGATTTTCAGTAGAAAGATGACAACTGGAAACAGCCATACAGTCCATTTGCGTGGGAAAGAAATGATTTTGACATATATTGGGAGAGATGAATTTTATTACAATTTACAATCAGCTAAGGGAGGACCCGCAGTTACAAACTTACAATTGATAACAACGGGGCATAATATAAGAAAGGCGAAATACATGTAGAGTCCATTTAACTTGGCACTATTTTTTGTTTTGGCACTTTATTTTTACTTTGCTTCATTCTGGCCCTTCAACTTTATTTTATGTTTCATTTTGGCCCTCCAACTCTATTTCTTATCTTCCACTTTAACACAAAAGCTGAAACCAATGCAAAAAACATAGCGCGTGTGTATACACAAATCTGAGGTGTAATAAATATTTAATTAATGGTTTTTCATCCATGTCAAATGGGTCAATACTAAAATACCCGAACCCGTTAGTATTTTTTCATCCATTGTTGCCCCATCTTCATTATCTAAGTTCCAAAGCTTTCATCTGCCGATTTCGTACCTGGCCCGTTTAGATAAAATAAACCCACAAAAATATGGTCGGGTTCAGATATTTTAGTATTGACCCGTTTGACAAGGATGAAAAAACCTGGTGACAATATTTAATTAGATATTTATTGCACCTCAGTTTGTGTATACACACGTGCTATATTTTTTGCACTGGTTTCAGCTTTTGTGTTAGTGGAACATAAGAAATAGAGTTGGAGGGCCAAAATGAAACATGCAAAATAAAATTGGAGGAATAAAATGGAACAAGGTAGAAATAAAGTACTAAAATGAAAAATTGTGCCAAATTAGGGTCATTAATAGAGTCTCAATGTGATGAGTGTCGAGTGATGTCTGCATTCTATTTTAATTTTATCCTCCCTACATGACAAGGAGAAATTGAAAGGGCGAGGAGAGACTATATGGATAAGAATTCCTTTTCAAGTATATAATTGACCATGAATTATCTAAAAAAGAGCTGACACTTTATACTTCTTTGGGACATGCTGACATGTAATATAGTATTAAAAATGAGCACCTACATTTTTATACAAGCTTATCTTCTAAAATAACATAGCATGTATACTACTATAGGAATTAAGATCCTTGATAATTCGATAAACAATCTTATACTTATCCAAATCCCAATGATAATGAGATCTGAAAATAAATTAAAAGAAATAGTGTATAGGGTCAAATTTGACCGTCAGCGTCTCTACGCCAATGAGTACGCCCAGTGAGTATATGCCGACTAACGTAAGGGTACGACTCGGACGTGGGGACAAAAGCGACATCGTTTAGGACTCAGTGTCTTCACTAGGAAAACGTTACCCATTTTTGTAACTTTTTGATTATTTCGAGGAAGGTCTCTTATTATATAAGGGAGACCTTCACATTGTAAAGAGGGAAGATTCTGAAATAATACAACTCTCTCATTTTCTCATACTCTCTCTCTATCACTATCTCTAACGAATACTTTCTCTTGAGTTCATATTATCACTATTAGATCTACAACAACAACTTCATTTTTGATCTCTAGGTCTATTATATTTGATTACGATTTACCCTTCCTTACTTTTGATTATTTTTAAGCTTGCAAAGTATATCGATAACTTTTGAGCCAAACAATTTGGCGCCGTCTGTGGGGATTTCGAGAATCAAAATCATAGTATCCACCTAGAGAGCAACCAACTACCATTCTCGGCGCCACACAAAAACAAAATATGGCTGAAAATAACACCAGAATGAAAGCGATAGTGGGTGTTACAGCCAACCTCCTTGATCCTCTCAACGAGGCCTGTGACGAGGGCATCTTGAATGCAACCCCTAGCATCACGCCAGGTGCAAAGATCTCATCTTCCCCATCCGAAGATCTGACGATCCTGCATGAAAAAAGAGCTTCCACATCTGCGGCTAAGGAAGCACCCTCGGTGGTCAAGGAGCTACTGGAAGAATGGCTAACAAGCACTCTAAGTGGCTTGGTTGAGAAGTCACCGCAGGGTAGCGACAGGTGTATACCAACGGTAGGAACCACTGCTGCCATGGGTGAACCTGAAGCTGCACGAGCAAGTAACAAACCCATCGAGGCACAAACCAACGACGGCACTCTAACAGCCATCCTAAAGAAAATGGAAGAAATGGAGAATGAAAACAAGGCACTCCGCGACCAAATGAAAGAACATCAGGAGAGAGTAGACAAGATCCCCGGCGCTCCCAAGTTGCTACCAAAACGCGACGTGGGGAGGTTCGTCGAACAACCATACACTGAAGAAGCTGCCCCTCACCCTATCCCAAAAACCTTCAAGATGCCACCCTACTTGAAGGTATATGACGGAACCACAGATCCCGAAGATCATTTAATCCACTACGTCACCGCTGTAAAGGGCAACGACCTATCAAAAGAACAGGTATCATCGGTGCT
Organism: Nicotiana attenuata; assembly: GCF_001879085.1. Taxonomy (NCBI): domain Eukaryota; kingdom Viridiplantae; phylum Streptophyta; class Magnoliopsida; order Solanales; family Solanaceae; genus Nicotiana; species Nicotiana attenuata. The sequence continues at coordinate 178,896 of NW_017670277.1, forward strand.
GCTGAAGAAGTTTGGTGAGACGTTGACAGGAGGGGCCCTAACGTGGTACTCTCAGCTACCAGCTAAGGCGATATCAACGTTCGAGGAAATGGCGGATAAGTTCATCGCCGCCCATGCAGGTGCAAAGAAAGCGGAAGCAAGGGTCAACGACATCTTCGCCGTCAGGCAAACCACATGGGAGGGACTCAGGGACTTCCTAGCCAGATTTAATAGGGTAAGGATGAGTCTACCAAACGTATCGGAAGGTATGACAGTCGCCGCTTTCCAGAACGGGCTAAACAGGAATGGTTCGAGGGCAACCAAGAAGCTACTAAGCCGCCTCATGAAATATCCCCCTACCACATGGGAGGAAATCCACAACGCCTATTGCGCTGAGGTACGAGCGGACGAGGATGATCTTAATGGGCCGACCCAACGGCTAACAACGATACACTCAGAAACAAGGAGGGATCGACGCAACGAAGGACGGCGAGAACAACTCCCACGCTCCAACAAAGACCGACACCAGCCATACACCAGATCCTCCCATCCACCACCAAGGCATACGGACGCGCTACAGCGACACGTCGCCCCACTCCGAAATGAAAGAGGTACGCCCCCTTTATTATCCGCCCATAACTTTTGTGTGTCTCCTTCAGAAATAGTGTACGCACTGGAGAAGCTGGGCACCAAAGTGCAGTGGCCGCAGAAGATGAAATCAGACCCCGCCACAAGGAAATCAAACGTCTTATGTGAGTTCCATCAGGAACGGGGGCACAAAACCGAAGACTGAATAGGCCTACGGTAAGAGGTGGTCAAGATGCTGAACCAGGGATACCTGAGGGAATTACTCAGTGACAAAGGGAAAATCAACTTTGCACGCGGACGGGAACAACCCCACGGGCCGCCAAAGCCGCCCTCCCCAGCACGCACGATAAACATGATCATCGGAGGCGGCGACGACTTAGCGATCAATCACGTCAAGTTCGCCACCACGCACAAACTAAAGCGGACCATCGCCCATGAACGGTATGACGACTTCGAAGATAGTATCACCTTCGTTAAGTCTGATGCCGACGGTTTGTCTTTCCCTCATTACGACGCATTAGTTATCACTTTACGTATTGCTGATACAGATGTTAAAAGAATCATGATTGACAACGGAAGTGGCGCCTGTATTATCCACCCGAGGGTCCTCGTACAAATGGGACTCGAGGATAAGGTAATACTGCGTTGCATAACACTAATTGGTTTTAACAATGCAGTGGAACGGACATCCGGAGAAATATCACTACCCATTTTAGCGGGAGAAGTCACGCTGGAAACAACTTTCCACGTGATGAACCAGGAAACGGCGTACAACATCATCATAGGGCGCCCGTGGATACACGCCATGCAAGCGGTCCCTTCAAGCCTTTACCAAGTGATCAAATTCCCTACCCCATGGGGAGTATTCAGCATTGGGGGCGAGCCGCGCACCGCACAGGAATGCTACAAAATAGCTCAATATTGCGCCCACATCCAACAGCTGAGGGGGGCGAGCGCGGAGGCATAGCAATTAGCTGTGTCGGGGACTAAGGTCAACCCGACAATGGACGCCGTTAGAGACCCCGACGTCGTGGAGGCCTGTAAAGCAACGGTCAAAGATCTCGACCCAGTCCAATTGGACGACACCGACCCTACGAAGAAAGCCTATATCGGGCACGGCCTCGCCAACCCAAGTAAGTATCGTGAATTCCTAACTAACCATGCAGATTTGTTCGCTTTTTCCCATTCAGATATGCCGGGAATCCCACGGGACATCGCCACCCACAAGCTGAATGTCGATCCATTACACCCGCCCGTGCGACAGATGAGAAGGAAATTCAACGCCGCTATCAACGAGGCAGTCAGTGAGGAAGTAAACAAGTTACTAGCCAACGGCTCCATCAGAGAATCGAAGTACCCCCAGTGGGTCGTCAATGTCGTCATGGTCAAAAAGAAAAACGGGAAGTGGAGAATGTGTGTGGATTTCACCGATCTGAACAAAGCATGCCCAAAGGATTCATTCCCACTACCCCACATCGACCAATTGATCGACGCCACCGCAGGACATGAACTGTTGAGCTTCTTAGATGCCTACTCTGGCTACAATCAAATCATGCTGGCCGAGGAGGACCAGGAGAAGACGACCTTCATCACCTACCAAGGGACTTACTGCTACAAGGTAATGCCCTTCGGGCTAAAAAATGCAGGGGCTACGTACCAAAGGCTGGTCACCAAAATGTTCAAAGAGCAGCTTGATAAGACTATGGAAGTCTATATCAACGATATGTTGGTGAAGTCGACAACAAAAGAGGACCACATCGACCATCTGAAAGAAGCCTTCGGGATATTGAGAAGGTACGGGATGAAACTAAACCCCGAGAAATGTGCCTTCGGCGTGGCCTAAGGAAAATTCTTAGGATTTCTCGTATCACAACGAGGCATAGAGGTCAACCCAGATCAGATCAAGGCGATAGACGCGATACCTGAGATGTTGAACAGCAAAAAATAGGTGCAAAAGCTGACGGGGCGAATAGCCGCCCTATCCAGGTTCATCTCACGATCCTCCGACAGGTGCCATAAATTTTTCAATGTGCTGAGAAAGGGCAATGGGTTACAGTGGAATGAGGAATGCGTCGAAGCCTTGAGGAAATTGAAAGCATACCTATCTTCGCCACCACTACTGGCCAAAGCAAGTCTAGGCGAGCCCCTGCTGGTATATTTGGCCGTATCCGAGGTCGCCGTCAGCGCAGTCTTGGTTCGTGAAAATGAAGGTACGCAATCTCCTATGTACTATATTAGCAAAACCTTAGTGGACGCCGAAACACGGTATCCACACCTTGAAAAATTAGCTTTGGCATTAGTCGTAGCTTCTCGGAAGCTCCGACCCTATTTTCAGCGCCACCCCATAAAAGTAGTGACGACCTTCCCCTTAAGAAGCATCCTACATAAGCCTGAGTTATCAGGCAGGCTCGCCGGATGGGCCATAGAGCTCAGCGAGCACGATATCTCATATCACCCAAGAAACGCCATCAAGTCGCAAGTACTTGCCGACTTTATAGCCGACTTCAGCGCAGAGATACTACCAAAGGCGGAACTAGAGGCACATTATACCCCCTCCAACACCGACCTATGGACTCTTTACACTGATGGCGCCGCTAATGCCTCGGGATCGGGACTCGGACTCGTTCTCGAGGTCCCCACGGGCGAAATAATTCGCCAGTCCATACGATGCCCCGAGATGACTAACAACGAGCCCGAGTACGAGGCTGTTATTGCAGGTATAAAACTAGCCATCAAGTATGGAGCTCGACGACTCATTCTCCATTGCGACTCCCAACTCGTGGTGAATCAGGTCACTAGGACTTACCAAATCAAGGAGCAGAGATTGCAAAAATACCAGTCAGAAATCCACAGATTAATGACTGAGTTCGACGAGTGCCGCTTCGAACAAGTTCCGAGGGCACGGAACGTTGAAGCAGACAGCCTAGCAAAATTGGCCGCAGCCACTAAAAACTTCAACAAAGAAAGCGTGGTCACCCTCCTCCATTCAGCCATTGATCACACTGAGGTACTCTCCTTAAATTTGACTTGGGACTGGCGCAACCAGTTTGTATCCTATCTGCAGGATGGAACACTCCCACCCGACAAAAAAGAAGCCAAGAAGCTCCGCGTACAGGCCGCCCGGTATTGCCTGATAAACCACGAGCTCTACAAAAGAACGTTTGGCGGACCCCTGGCCAAGTGCCTAGGGCCGCACCAAACGAGGCCAGTGCTCGAAGAGGTACACGAAGGTCACTGCGGCGCCCACACAGGTAACCGCGCCCTCGTGCGCTGCATAATACGGGCCGGCTATTATTGGCCAACTATGAAGAAAGACGCAGTAGAATATGTTCGCCGATGCGAACAGTGCCAAAAGTATGCCCCCATGATACACCAACCAGGAGAACCACTCCACTCCGTCACTTCCCATGGCTTTTCATCAAATGGGGAATGGACATAGTCGGTCCACTACCAGCAGGACGAGGAAAGGTACGATTTCTATTAGTTTTAACTAACTATTTTTCCAAGTGGGTGGAAGCAGGTGCGTACGCCCAAATACGCGAACAGGAAGTCATCACCTTCATATGGAAGAATATCATCTGCAGTTTCGGCATCCCCAAGGAAATCAGCTGCGACAACGGGCGACAGTTCATCGGCCAGAAAACAACAGAGTTCTTCGACAAATGGCATATTAAGCGAATACTCTCCACGCCATATCACCCCGCCGC
>NW_017670277.1:183358-195227 GCF_001879085.1 Nicotiana attenuata
CGAAATCGGCGAACCAAGCTTGAGGTATTCACATACCAGCGGAGCAGAGAACGACATAAACAGACTTCAAGACCTCGATGAGGCCAAGGAAAGAAGAGAAATGGCCCATATAAGAATGGTGGCTCAGAAACAACAAGTCGAAAGATACTACAACAAGAGAGCAAAATAAGACCACTCAAAGTGGGAGACTACATCCTCAAAGCCAAAACATTAGCATCAAAAGACCCAAGCGAGGGAAAACTAGGCACCAACTGGGACGGACCCTACAAAATCACAGCAACAGCAAGTAAATGAGCTTTTCAATTGGAAACAATGGAAGGAAAAACGCTCCAAAACAATTGGAACGTCGCCCACCTCAAGTATTTCCATTTCTGAAAGGCGTCTCCCGAGTCGCACTCTTTTTCCCGTACCCGAGTTTTGTCCCAATTGGGGTTTCTCGGGGAGGTTTTTAACGAGGCGACATAGGGGGCACCCGGAGATATTTGCGGAACAAGTTTATCATACCAGCCACTCCATACGCTCTCCTGACTGACATGACAAAGGGACTGAACTAGCATGATCTCCAATATATAAACGGCTAAGGCCATCTCCAATGTATAAACGGCTAAGGCCATCTCTAATGTATGAACGGCTAAGGCCATCTCCAATGTATGAACGGCTAAGGCCATCGTCGTCAACAAGTCGACCCAGCTCGACTACGACAAGCAAGTAATTCGACGATAGTCGAAGTTACGTACATGGCTAAGGCCATCGACAGTATTATGGCTAAGGTCATCGTCGTCAACAAGTCGACCCAGCTCGACTACGACAAGCAAGTAATTCGACGACAGTCGAAGTTACGTACATGGCTAAGGCCATCGACAGTATTATGGCTAAGGCCATCGTCGTCAACAAGTCGACCCAGCTCGACTACGACAAACAAGTAATTCGACGACAGTCGAAGTTACGTACATGGCTAAGGCCATCGACAGTATTATGGCTAAGGCCATCGTTGTCAACAAGTCGACCCAGCTCGACTACGACAAACAAGTAATTCGACGACAGTCGAAGTTACGTACATGGCTAAGGCCATCGATAGTATTATGGCTAAGGCCTTCGTCGTCAACAAGTTGACCCAGCTCGACTACGACAAACAAGTAATTCGACGACAATCGAAGTTACGTACATTGCTAAGGCCATCGACGGTATTACGGCTAAGGCCATCGTTGTCAACAAGTCGACCCAGCTCGACTACGACAAGCAAGTAATTCGACGACAGTCGAAGTTACGTACATGGCTAAGTCTATCGTCGTCAACAAGTTGACCCAACTCGACTACGACAAACAAGTAATTCGACGACAGTCGAAGTTACGTACATGGCTAAGGCCATCGATAGTATTATAGCTAAGGCCATCGTCGTCAACAAGTCGACCCAGCTCGACTACGACAAGCAAGTAATTCGACGACAGTCGAAGTTACGTACATGGCTAAGTCTATCGTCGTCAACAAGTTGACCCAACTCGACTACGACAAACAAGTAATTCGACGACAGTCGAAGTTACGTACATGGCTAAGGCCATCGATAGTATTATAGCTAAGGCCATCGTCGTCAACAAGTCGACCCAGCTCGACTACGACAAGCAAGTAATTCGACGACAGTCGAAGTTACGTACATGGCTAAGGCCATCGACAGTATTATGGCTAAGGCCATCGTCGTCAACAAGTCGACCCAGCTCGACTACGACAAGCAAGTAATTCGACGACAGTCGAAGTTACGTACATGGCTAAGGCCATCGACAGTATTATGGCTAAGGCCATCGTCGTCAACAAGTCGACCCAGCTCGACTACGACAAACAAGTAATTCGACGACAGTCGAAGTTACGTACATGGCTAAGGCCATCGATATTATTATGGCTAAGGCCATCGTCGTCAACAAGTCGACCCAGCTCGACTACGACAAACAAGTAATTCGACGACAGTCGAAGTTACGTACATGGCTAAGGCCATCGACAGTATTATGGCTAAGACCATTGTCGTCAATAAATCGACCCAGCTCGACCACTACAAATAAGTAATTCGACGACAGTCGAAGTTACGTACATGGCTAAGGCCATCGACATTATTATGGCTAAGGCCAATTGGACTTAACAGTCGCCAATCCTGTTCGACTATGACGAAAGGCACTCAACTAACAATTGAAGTGATGCCATTATTAGCTGAAGCTACCACTATTTAGCGTCAAAGCCGCATCCTATCGGCGGATAACACAGACAACGTTCGAGAAACACACTGAAAATCCTACAAATAAGCACCCGCTCTGCGGGGACGAGGTACCGAAAATAAAAGATACAAAAGGAAAAGAATGGCAGCAAAAGTACGGCTTTCATTATCATTCAAATAATGCATGTACACCTGACCTTACAAAAGATCCCATTTACATTCCAAAATACAACAAAACAAAATATATACAAGTCCTAAGAGGCTTCGCCCGTCACCCCCAGCGTGACCGCCATTCTGCTCTTCGTCCCCCGCCTGACCGACATCTTGTTCATCGCTGCCCCCGGGTTGATAAGTTGCAGAGATCCAAGAGCCGGATTCTAGACGATTGACGTCTTCGGAGTTATAGCCCGCCCGGTCTGGGGAATCAGAACTATACCCACAAGATTCACGGGCGACGCGGGCTATGCGCCGTTGCTCCTGAAACTCCGCCTCAGTGGCTCGACCCGCAGCTAAGAACTCCTCGAATACGACCAATCTGGCCTCGGCGTATACCCACATATCATGCGCCTCACGATGCACATCCTCATCAGGCCTTGGTGCAGCAGTCCGCTTAAGGACTTCAATCTCAGCCGCCTTGGCATCGAGTTCGGCGATCAAAGCGGCGACCTTGATCCGCAAATCAGCAGCTTTCGCCGCTACCCCACGGCCAACCTCCAACTCTCCTTCCTTAGACTGGAGAAGAGTCTCCAGCTCAATGTTCCGAGCCAGAGCAGTCATCAGCTGCTCGTTGACCTGCTCCAGCTCGGCCACCCTCCGTTTCAATTGGGCCTCCGACTGTTCGAGCCCCTCACGAAACACCCGAAATTCCGGGTCCTGCTTGAGCAGGTCCGCCAGCGCCCGATGCTTGGTGCGGCACCGTTGGTATTTCTTCGCCATCTTGTTGAAAGTGGCTGCCTTCTTGTGCGCCCGCCGCCTCCTCTCCACCTCCAAAATGAGAGTCTAAAAAGGAGAAGAAAAAGAGGAAAGGTAGGTCAGTACGCATCACAGTTAGCCTTACGGCACACAGAGAAAACTGAAAGCTACCTGCAAGGCCGCGCCAGCGACCCTCCGTGATAGGTCCCCGTCGCTAACACCCTCCAACATTTCACGCTCAGCGGCCGCACATAACAGGGTCATATCGGCTGCGGCCTGCTCGCTGTGTTGCAACAGGTTGTACCCTCCTGGGATCATAATTCGGCGGTTAGACCTACCCGCCGTCATCTCCACGTGGGTTGGACCCCTCGTCAACCCATCTGCATCTCCACGGGCGGCCTCAGTACCCGCCTTCGCGACACCATCGCCCACTTCTTCAACAGCGGCCGACGAACCGTTCTCCAGAACACAGGCTGGGCTGGCATCGGCAACAGTTCTCCTTTGTGGAGCTGATCTCCCAGAACGGATAGCATCGACCATAAAAATCGGCCTCGATACTTGACGAGGTTCACTTACCCTCTCGTCTTCGATCGCTATCCCCTTGCCCGTTATCAACCGCCGCCTCTTTCTCTCTGGCGGCTCCTCACTTTCGGAAGTCTCCTCCGTAAGCCGCGGGGACGGCACTGAAGGAGTCGCTTCACTTGGAGACGCCGCCATAGGCGCAGCCTCATGCTGAGGAACCTCTGGGGCGCCATCGCCGAACGAGCCGCAGGGTATGTCTTCGCCATCAGAGTCGGTCTCCACCCTAGGGGAGGCAACAACGGCCTTCTTCTTCTTGGGGGCACTCCGACCTGCCAACACGAGTAAGTTAGGTAACAGAATCTAAGGGAGTTTCCAAACCAAGGCCGAAGAATTACCTGACGGGCCGTACTGTTGAAGAAATGCAGCCCAGGTACGGCATTCCTCCGCATAAGGTAGTAATCTTTCCACCCATGACTTAATATCATCAATAAACTGGGGTGGAGAAGCCCTCGCTAAAAAAAAAAAAAAAGAATGAAATCAAAGTGGCCAAATGGTCAAGGTCGCGAACAATCATGAATCCTGCAAATAAAGGTACTCACGATCTGGGTTCCACCTTTCCGGGAATCCTTCAGGCTTAGACACCAGGTGCTCCGTCCTGATGTAGAAGTACCTACGCCAGAAGAGGCGGTTGGCCTTGTCGTCGGCCCTAACTACCAAACCCTTCGTACCACGGCTTTTCAATTGCAACATGGTACCCCTCTGGTAACCAGGGCTGAATAATTGTAAGAAATAGTGAACTGAGACGCCGCACTCAGCCTTAGCCGCGTACGTGGTCAGAATCCTGCACACCTTCAAGGTGTAAGGAGTAAGCTGAGCCGGGCACACATTGTAAAAGCGGCAAAGCTCTTCCGCTAGAGGGAAGATCGGGAGACTATAGCCGATCAAAAATGGGTACTCGTAAAATGTGCAGTACCCAGGCCTGTGCACATTGGCGTAGTCCATCCCAGCCGGAGCCATTTCCACATGGTCCGGAATGTTGTGTGCCACTCGAAGGTCGTCTAGATGAGATTGCAGTAAATCGCTACGCTCCCAGGGAAGGGCTGGACTTTTCGTTTGAAAATCCCTTTGAATATGCATGTCCTTTGGGAGGACGTTGTCTACAGAAAGGGGAACGAGGGTCTTTTTTACTTCCTCCCCCTCACCGCCAGAGGAAGGCGGCTCTAGATGGGTCAGTGTCCTTGGTATTTTTGTCACCTTGACTATGTTTTACCATGGTGATTCTGTTTGGGAAATAATGCACTAACGACGAGAAATATAACTCCAAAAGAAGTGGAGGAATCCCACACGAAATAACGGTTACAGGAAAGAAAGAAAAATGAGTAAATCAGAAAGTGCTTTTCGAAGGTTTGGAAGTTGAATCGAATCGAACCTCTCTCCTATTTATAGGGATAAGTTGCGCAGAAATCGAGAGTCATGATTCAAAACGTGCGCGGGAAACCAAAATGTCACATCATCCTCTGAACCGCCTCGGGGGCAAGTATAATAATGACGCATACAGGCGATGACGTCATTCCAAAAAGAAAGCCACGCGTCAGTGGCTCAACAACGTCATACATTTTACCTCATTCATGTTTCCGCCCCTGGTCGAGGTCAAATTCTCCTAAGCCGAGGTTTGCATTTCCGCCCATTGAAGACGCCCACCGAATGCGTCTCCAACGAGCGGAGGGACTAACTGTATAGGGTCAAATTTCACCGTCAGCGTCTCTACGCCAATGGGTACGCCCAGTGAATATACGCCGACTAACGTAAGGGTACGACTCGGACGTGGGGACAAAAGCGACATCGTTTAGGAATCAGTGTCTTCACTAGGAAAACGTTACCCATTTTTGTAACTTTTTGATTATTTCGAGGAAGGTCTCTTATTATATAAGGGAGACCTTCACATTGTAAAGAGGGAAGATTCTGTAATAATACAACTCTCTCATTTTCTCATACTCTCTCTCTATCACTATCTCTAACGAATACTTTCTCTTGAGTTCATATTATCACTATTAGATCTACAACAACAACTTCATTTTTTATCTCTAGGTCTATTATATTTGATTACGATTTACCCTTCCTTACTTTTGATTGTTTTTAAGCTTGCAAAGTACATCGATAACTTTTGAGCCAAACAAATAGTCTTTAAGTTTTAAACATTTGTAGAGTAATATAATTCTTTTACATTTTTATTGTAACTTAATATGTTAAAGCATATAAGTAGCTTATTTACCAAGTGATTAGTTCTTGACTGTAATAAGTAGTTACTTGTCATTGCAAGTGACTTAACTGATAGTGTTAAAATATTATATATAATATTAGTGCATAAATCTTAAATTAATAAATCATAGGTTGAAATTTGTTTTATACATTGTTGGTTGTTATTTTGATTTTTCTCACAAAATAGTACTTGTAAAAGTTATGCATGATTCTAAGTATTATTTTTTGCAGAATTGAACATGAAATAAAATTCGAATATTACAACACATGGAGTAAATCAAATAAAATAACCAAATACGCTCATTATCTTCAAAACTAATGTCTTTAATACAATAAATTGAACACCCAACAACAAATAATTGTTGCATTACAATTTAGTGGAAATACATTCTTAAAGAAACTTTGTACTTAAAACACTTTTTTGAATGCGTGTAATAAATTATATACTTCGTATTGTATATACATCGTATATGCATTTCATATGATATGCAATACATTTCATATCGTATATACTTCGTAACACTATAATTATTAAGAAAAAAAATAAATTTTATATGTGTGTAATATATTATATATTGCTACTATATACATTAGTTATCGTATAGTCAGAATACACGTTTATATTTGTACAATTTACTTATAAGAACTATATATATTATAATTATATAAAAATATACAATAATATATCATTATATATATAGTATACGGATATACAATAGATATATAATTGTACGTTACAAAGACAATGATTAACACTTTGCAAAAATCCAGCATACCACAAATTTTATTATAATCTACCTTTATAATATATTGTATCTATTTTTTAACTATATAATAAGTGAAGGTTGAAATACAACACATTGATAGTTCACCGCGTTTTTCCAATCTTTTTATCATCAATCTGTTTATCACCAGCATTAACATCGTTGCTAGAGCTTCGAAAAATTCATTATCACTTATTTCTACAAGTCCATCTAATTAGTTTATCTTTCAATAACCTTTTACCTGTATAACTCTACTTGCCCAAGAAAAATTAGGCAAATAAAAAATGAATCATCAGTGACAGCTTATTGACCCATCTCTACTTTAATACCATGGCCAATTTACCACACCCATAGCAACATATTCAATTGGATTAGCAAGTAAAATACAAAAGTCTACTATTGTTTCAAGCCTTTTATAAGTGTTTCTGTATTTGTACAAAAGTTTATGAAATTTTTTTCCCAAGTCACAAAAATGTAAAGGTTTGCAAAGTTTTAAAGAATAAGAAATAAATTTTGCTTGCCAAACACATTTACTTTAATATCCCTTTTAGAAACAAATTTTTAGGACCAAAACAAAATTACTGGTAATGTTGTTTACTAATAAAATTTAAAGGAGTAAATCTCCCTATCCTAATCAAGAGACGTGCTTGTAAGCGATTTACTCGCAAAATGTTTCATATAGAAAGAAAAATACAGTTCTTACATAACTTTTATATGAGATATGTTAAAGATAGTTTCAATGTGCCTTTAAGTTAAAGTGGGCATCATTGTGAGACAACCTATAAAAGAAAAGTGATCATTCAATTTGAGATGGGAAAAGTAAAAGTTTTCGCCAAAAAAATAATTTTGGCAATCTATGGAATTTTTTAGATCTATATCTAAAATACGATTTTGAAAGTATTTGTGTACCATTTTCATGTACTTTTTGATTGATCAGAAATTTGAGTGTTGGGAATCAACTGCACAATATTATACTTCAAATTTTTAAATTGCCACAACCAATTGGATATTTGAGAGTGCTTCTCTACTATCCTTAGTTCTTCTCGTGTATCTATATTTTACATAGATGATTGGTGTTTCCTTGTCTTTTGAAGGTGATAAACTTCTCCTATGTTCTGTTCATCACTATGCTGTTGTTTCGAGTATAACAAGAGTAACTTTTGATCTAGCCAATGTAGCTGATACTTAAAAGAGAACGATGGGTTAGAATGTGCTTGTGATGTGCTTTTAGAGACACATTTGTTCTATTATGTGGGTGTTGCATCAATAATATACCTGGTTGTAATATGTACAAATAGCAGTATAGTAGAGTGTTTTTACGTCCTCTTTTGCCTATATTGTACCATCCTACTATTTACGATTGTCTTTTTCATTTCTAAGGATGGAGCACTCTTATGTTGGCACGGGACACCTGGAAAAAAAATTCACAATACGTAACACGTAGGGCCCGTGCATAGCACGGGCAACCCTATCTTAGTTTTTACAATATTAGAAGTGCGATTGAAGCAGCTGAGGCAGACAGCACTTCGTCGACATATTTTTGCCCCTGCTTTTCAGTACTATAACGTTTGTTGCCATCAAATAATTTGGTAAATAAAGGAAACTTTGTAGGCATTTTCAAAGCCCACCCACAAATGCATAGTATATTTACTGTTCCCAGGGACACATGTGAAGAGCTAGATGAAACAGTGGACCCATTTGTTTAGGTGTGTTCCCAAGATAGTACTATTATACTTTATTACTGAGATTGTGGGGCCCTTTCATCTTTATCCTTGCTGACCTCTATGCTTTTACACCTTCCTGACGTGGTGCATCTATTTTCTAGACATTCTATTTATATTTACTAACAGATGCATTATGTTTTATTACTACTACTAATTAAGACAAAATCACTCTTTTGATAAATCATAGGTAAAGTTATAGTGCTTCTTTTTGGTTCATCAAAATCTAATATAGAATATTATAGTACTTCTCTTTGGTTCATCAAAATCTAATACAGATTAGGCTAAGTAAGTAATGAAGAACTTGTACTATGATCATTACTCTTTAAGTACATCATATGATCGATACTTATATTTTATCCTTTCTATTTCTCAAGCATATATTACTTCTTTTCCTGCTTAGCTAATTTTGGGACGGTTATAAAAATGTTAATTACTATTTTTCATGCAAGTTTTCTGATTTGCAAAGTCATGAGATTTTGTACGTTGTAGCTTTTAATTTCTACTAATTCAACATTTTATTGAAACTCAAGCAAAATATTGATATATCATATAAAAAACTATTTTGTTATTCGAGAGACACACAAATTGAAATTATTACTCCATAAACTTCAGAGGTCGTTATGCTATTTAAGAAAGCAGTAAGACAAATTTAGGCGTATTTCCTTAAAAAAAATACCGAAACACCTTTTGTTTATTTTTTCCTACAATATGCGCGGAAAAGCTTATTCAAATAGGAGAAAAATGAGAATATATTTTCCTGCATCCATCTTTCTTTTGTATTCTGCAGCAATTCTTGAAGTGGCTTTCAGCAATTCTACTATAGCTAATGTGTCAACTATATGTTAGACAGCATGAATATAATAGTGCATTTTCTTCCAATGAAATTTTTGCAAATGTGTTGAGTGTACAGTTTTTCGTACGAGATTTAATTTATACTCTTTCACCTATGCTATAAAAATATAAATCACTACAAAAGATTCACGTGAAAAACTATATCATCTTTAGCATCAAATTTTAACGAAATAAAGTACATGAAAACATACTCCTACAGAAGAACAAAAAATCCAAACTTGCCACACTTATATATTAAATTCATAATTCCACAACTCTATTGCAAAATTATAAAAGAAAAAAAGGAACATGTCACATTTATATTAACCTGACTTCCCTCGTGATCATATCTTAATTTAAGATAAAATTTGTTGATCATATACCTAATCTATGAAACATAAAGTCAAATCATAGATTAACTTGATTTATGTCAATTTATTCATTTAAGTTTGGGCCCGTGCATAGCACGGGCTTCACTTCCGCTAGTACTAATATATAAGAGAGAATAAGCAGCCGATGTCAACATGCCTGCTTGGCACCTAAAGGGCATTTTGGTAATATCAGTTATAATGGAGCAATATGATTGCTTAAAAAGGAATTTCACTGTAGCTTCGACATAAATGATTGAACGTTTGGACTAAATTGCCCCTGGGCTCATATCATCAACCATCACCACACTTTTCTGCGCTCTACTCCCTCACGTGGGCCCCACGTCCCACCCCACCCAACTTTGTCCTTAATAGTTCAGTGATACACCTTTTAATATCTAAACGTGATTTTTTTACTTTAATTATCTCAAAAGTGTACCGTTGTTAGTTCTTTCTTGGCAATTAAAATATTAATTTCTTTCCAATAATTTATACAAAAAGATTTATAGTTTAATAAAAGCTAAGGTAACTTGTGAAATTGTAGTTATTTTTGCTAATAATTTATTTTCATTTAAAAATGTCTCATTAAAAGAATCCTTATTAAATTTATCGGCATCAATTCTATTGAGTAATCTCTTACATTGCATGTATATTGTCTGTCAATATTGTAATTCTTAGTTCATTCTTGAAATCTTACATGATCAAGCAATTAAAAAAATGATCATTATTTATTAGTCTATCTAGAAGACTTAAAAAAGAGCATTTTTAAATTTATAACAAAGCATAATTTTTATTAATAATGACATCATAAGGAAGAATAAAGAAAAAAATATACAATAAATCGCAAATTACTACAATATACGTATGCAGTAAGAAAAATAAGAGCAGGAAAGCATGCAATAAGAAGGGGAAAAGGGGAAGAAGGAGTACACGCAATCGTATTAAACGGCAGAAAGACTATGTAGATAAAACAATAAAAAGGTAAAAAAAAATTACAGTAAGAGAAAGTATGCAGTAGATAGAAAAAAAAGGTAGAAGGAGTACGAGACTAGAGGAGCAAGAAGTACGTTATGAGAGACAAATTTGAGGAGGAAAAGATTTTTTTTTTAAAAAAAATATTTAGAAAGAAAAAGAAAAAAAAAGATTTGAAATATCATATGGTAATTATACTATATCATTACCATTAAATTTTTATCGCCTTTGATAATTGCAAAATGTAGTTACTTCATTTTAAGTATGCATAATTTCATGTGGATTGAGTAATTAAATGTACAGACAAATATGTCAAATTGCGTAATTATATTAAATTACACACAAATTCAATTATTTAAAAACTTTCCAAACAAGCTCTAAGAGTTTAAATATTTGAGCTTCAAATTATTGGGCTCGTGCTTAGCACGAGCTAACTGCGGCTAGTACACAAATAAGACACAACGCATAACACTAGAAAGAAACAAACATTTAATGAATATATTATACACAATATAATATATACAAAATAATGAATATTTTGTGTCAATTACAAAAAATAAAAACATAATAATATATTGTATAGTCTACTATTTTGCCCTTCGGGTTTTCTCGCAGCAATATGAATGGATTTCTATCTTCTTATATTTATCGGATGGAGTTACAAACAAATAAAAACTCTACAATCTATTAAAATTAAAGTACGGAGAAGTATTGGAATGATAAAGGGAGATTAAAAAGAATAGATTAGTAGAGACTGAAAAATAAGATAGTGATTAGGTGATTTTGGCAAAAAAAGAAAAGTTTAGTAGAAAAAAAAAAAAAATTTTACTCATGAACTTGTGGAAGAGAATGATAATAATGATTTCTCCATGTAGGTATGCAAAATAATGTATACTATTGTCTTGAGAGAGAGAATTGAACCACCAAAGGTTGTGGTGTAGTGGATGAGACTGCTCTTCCCTTAACCAGAGGTAATGGTGTATTATGGGTCGGGCTGGGACCGGACCGGGCCGGCGGTCTTAACGGGCTAAACGGTCCCGGCGGGCCGGTCCTGGTGGGCCGGTCCCTGGTGGTGTAGAAAGCCCGGGGCGGGCCGGTTCCTTGCGTCAAGCCCACGAGACCGAGACCGCTAAGCCCGGGACCGGCAGGCGGTCCTGGGCCGATTCAACCGGGCCTAACGGTCCTAACGGGCTCCAACGGCTCTTTTTTTTTAAAAAAAAAAAAAAAAAATTTAAAAAGACCAACGGTCAGATTTTAAAATCTAGCCGTTGGCCTTTAATTTTCAACCGTTTGGAACTTTAAAAAATAGCCATTTGG
>NW_017670277.1:197513-198979 GCF_001879085.1 Nicotiana attenuata
ATTCTAGCTCATTGTAGCATATTATCAAACATAAAGAATGCATATGATCTTAGGCCCTTTCGTAAGAAATTACTTCTAATATTATACCCAACTTGTTGTCTCTTAGTTCTCATCCTCCCCACTACCCACTTATCACTTGTGCATGCAAGATTACTAGCCCTTATACCCATGTACCGACTAGCTAATTACTTATTTTAATAGAAATTTTCAAATTATTGATGAGGGTACAGTTCTTGTCTGGCCGGGAACCACATTGGTGGATCCTGAGGGGTGCCCAACACCTTCCCCTTAAGATAATTTCAAGCCCTTACCCTATCTCCGGTTACCAAATGTAGTTATAAATGAACCCTATAGGTGCCCTAACGCACCTTAAACCGTTAGGTGGCGACTCTTCAAAAATGCAAACCCTTTTCCCAAAAGGAACGAGTTGTCTCAACCAAAAATGTCATAAACCCGATTTTGCCAGAAAAATGGGGCGCGACAGCCACATGACTCGATAGACAGGTCGAGAGTCCTCTAAGTAGGCGATAAGCTCAGCGGAAGATGTTGGTGCACTTCATTTGCTCCGGAGTTGCTTCTTTGGTTAGTATGATTTAGATGTGTATTGTTTGGTATGGCGGGGCTCTGTCCTAACCTTTACGATATTATGTATTCTTAGAGGCTTGTAGACAGATGTCATGTATACGGATTCTTGTATGGCCTTGTCGGCCTATGTTTTGAGTATATAAAGGATCATGTCGATCTTATAGGCCCGTACGTCATATGTATAAGTTTGGATTAAATGTTGGATCGTCCAATGTCGAGTATTTCTCCATGTTTTGTTCTACTTATCTCATGATAGCGTCTCTAGCTCATTTACCTATGATAGTATAACACGAAAAGATACATTATGTTCGTACTCGGTTGAATAAGGTACCGGGTGCCTGTCGCGGCCCATCGGTTTGGGTCGTGACAAAAATGGTATTAGAGCAGTTTTGTCCTAGGGAGTTTACAAGTCGTGTCTAGTAGAGTCTTGTTTATGGGTGTGTCGTGCACCACACTTATAAGTAGGAGACTACAGGACATTTAGGACTGTCACTCTTTCTTCTTACTCTAGATCGTGTGGTAGAGCTCAGTTGTAAGAATTCAAATTTCCTAACTTCTATTTTATTCGTAATAAGACGATTCCTACATCCAGAAAGACGATTGGTGAAAGACATGGCTATGGAAGAGTTGAGTCAGAGGAACTCGACTTTGCATCATGCTTATGATAAGTAAATGTGAGCTCTTCAAAACATCATGCGTGTACTAAAAGGTGTACAATTCTTGATAAGGAGCTTTTAGGAAAGAATACTTATCCACTCTTACGGTAAAAAGGAATAACGGAACCGGAAGTTAGACACAAGTTGCAGCAAGTAAAAGAAACAAGGTGAAGAAGGCTACGAAGTACCCAGTTAATAAAGATTGTATTATTTACCATTCAGGAA